>NW_025920353.1:0-74630 GCF_902686445.1 Sciurus carolinensis
ATTGAGAAACTGTCTGCAACTTTGCCTACACTCTTCAATGCACTTGTTACTATTTTTTCAACTGAGCAGATAGTAATTTGGTTACTACCTGACAGCCTGATATCTCCTATGTATTTATTTTGGCTGAAAAATTAACACTGTACTGAGTGGATTTGCAATTCAATCTGTTGTCAGTGATACCTGGAAAATCCAGATGCTAACACAATTACACACTTAGATCAGTGAACCTGTTTCTTTTTTGTACCCACCTTTGCCACACGTTTTTTAAACATGTACATCATGGCAATGGAGGTAGAAAGGAACAGTTGCCTTCTTTTCTTAAGCCCAATGTCACTGGTCTTTCTATCAGATGATACTTTTGCCAATGAAGATTGCATATCCTGCCTGGGTTTGTTTCACCCCTTACTTGCTTTTGACCCTTCTATTTGTGTAATTAGCATTTTATGTATACATATTTTCTAGTTGCAAGACTTCATTTGGAAAATCCCTTTCATGGTTGTTTTAGTTTCTTTCCCAAATGATGCCATTATATTGCATCAATTATATAAATATAAATTTCCTGGGTGTTTGTTTTGTTGTGAGTGTCCTCAGTGATTATTTTCTGCACTGTTTCCATAGAGACACAAGATTATAAAAGACATGTTAGACTTTTAGTTAAGAATTTTAAGTATATTTTAATTTTTTTCTCATGACTTGCTGGTTTATTTTCACAGATTATTTTCTAATATCTTCTTACCTTTGAATATATCTTCAAGTTCATTTGCTGTGTTCACATTGCTAGAGTTTCTAAATCAATGAAGAAGAAAACAATTCCTGTATTTGCTTATTTAAAATCATTATAGAGAAGGTAATAGATTTACAAATTTTACAATGTATTTATTAGTTGGCAAGAAGACATAGGCAAACTATCTGATGCATTAATGGAAGTTCATGTAAATCAATTTGGGAGATTCAACACCCCTTGATTATTTGAGAATAAAGAAGAGTAGAGGGAACGTTATTAGTATTCTATGTGTAAAATTTTGAATTAGTATGCAAGTTATATTCCTTCTAGGCATGCTGGATCAAATTTACTTATAGTATACAAACATGAAAGCTATAGAGCAAGCAGTTACTTTCATTTAAACTTATGAAAATAAAGGGTATTCCTTTACACATGATTGATGAAAAATTGAATATTTGCAAATTGACATCTTAAACAAAATTTTATTTCTATGTATTCTTTGATATGAAAAGTTCAATTCTAGGATCTTATTATGGAATGCCTCTATTTAGTCATAGACTAGTGTACATGAAAATAATTCTTGCAGTTTTCTTTTAGTGAATTATAAGAAGCAGATTAAATATCCCTCAATAAGAAAATTGTTTATTGTTATACAACATGGTGCAATAATTTTAAAGAATGAGTTTCATGTCTATGTACTTGCAAAGTATCATCTAAAGTACTCTCAGGAACACTCACTTTTAGAAATCCCTATCTAAGCCAAGACATAAACAACATTAATCATACTTAAAATTTTGGAGAGGAAATTATGATGATTTGAGTGTTTTCTGAAGAAGATTAACCCTAAGGTCATAATGTGCAAGAAATGTTTTACGAACCACATTAGGACCATTGGCAGAAAAATATGAGCCAGGGCCCAGAGAATGTCATTTCTACAACAGATTCACATGATGCATCAGCCCAAATTCTAAAAACTCAAGTCAATAAATGTCCAAAGTTAATGCAGTAAGGTCTCTCTCTCTCTCTCTCTCTCTCTCTCTCTCTCTCTCTCTATGTGTGTGTGTGTGTGTGTGTGTGTGAGTGTGTGTGTGTGGTACAGAGGAGTAATTCACTTTTACAAAGGCAACAAATTGGGTGACATAAGTATATTTTTTCTTCATTAGATATGACATAGATAAATAAACATGTATAATTGTTGGCCATTCTATTTCTTCTTTGGAGAAATGTCCATTCAGAATTTTGCTTATTTCTTTAATCAGGATGTTTATTCCACTACTGAACTTTATGAGATCATTCTATATTGTGGATATTAGTACCTTATCAAATACATGGCTTGCAAATATTTTTTTATAATTCCAGTACAGTAGGAGGTATTCAAATTAACCTAGCAGTTTGTGTTCATCTCTCACTTTTACAGTTATATCAGGATTATTGTAGTTACAATTGAGACATACAAAATGGTATGTGAGAATGAGGACTGTCCTGAGATATCTGTTTCATATATTAGGTAATCATTTCTTTCAGCCTCCATGAATCACTTCTGGTTTTATTTTTTTATTTTTTGATACTAGGGATTGAACCCAGGTGTGCTTAACCCCTGAGCTACACACCCAGCCGTTTATATATATATGAAATAATATAAATATATAATATTTATATATAATATATAATATAATCATATAATATGATATATAATGTATAATATAGAGTAAATATCATAATATAATATATGAATATAATATATAATATAAATATATAAATATCCATAATACATATTTTATATATAAATATATATTTCACTATATAATATATGTATTTTTAAAATTCAGAGATAGGGTCTAGCTGAGTTGCTTAGGGCCTCATTAAATTGCTGAGGCTGACTTTTTTCTTTTAATATTTTTTCATTTGTAGATGTACACAATTCCTTTTATTTATTTATTTATTTTTATGTGGTGAAGATCAAACCCAGCGCTCACACGTGCTAGGCTGGTGCTCTACCACTGAGGCCCAGTCCCCTGAGGCTGGCTTCAAACTCATGACCCTCACGCTTCAACTTCCCAAACCTCTGGGACATGCATCACCTCTTGCATGAGATTCAACCTATCTAATACTCATCTCTTTAAGAAGTTCAGTAAGCCGATTACTTTTTAGTTGGGATTTATGCTGAGTTCAAAAGTCCTGAACCTCCCATAACATTCCTATGTCCAAGACTATTCCAATGGCATAGACGTATAATCTCAGCACCTGCTAATTGACAAGTTCAGGTAAGGGGTATAAATCTTGCCACCTTAGGTGATTTTAACAATGATTAAGGGATGTTCTAAGAGTGATTGGTGCTTGTTATGCTATATACCAATTGTTATTTTTTCTAATTAATCTTGAATATGACAAAGAAGACTAAAACTAGAGTCTCACCGGTAGGAATTCTAATATACATATTAAAGGCAAAGTTGATGTTTGGACAATAAAGAGACAGTCATGGAATTCTCCTTAAATGGGAATAGCAAGATTTAACACAGTACAGCAGTGATTAGAAAGGGAAAAATCAGTAAGAGTTCATGGAAGGTAATCCAGTATGCTGAGAAATATTATATAACTTGATTTTTAAAAGTAAAGATTGTACAGGAAGAGGAAAGTCAGTAGCAGACTTCACTAGAATGGTTGATGATACCATTGCCCCTAGTCAAGCTGAGCAGACTTTTACCAGCATGTTTGTAGAAAAACTAGAGCAAACATTTGGTCTTTAAAGATTCCACTAAGTCAGAACACCAATGGCTTTTCCAGATTATTCATGTATAAATGGCTGAAGATTTAAAATAATTAAGAAGGTCAACAGTTAATTTTAAATCTCTCTCTCTCTCTCTCTCTCTCTCTCTCTCTCTCTCTCTCTTTCTATCTCTCACACACACACACACACACACACTACAAACCTAATTATTTTTAGAAATACAGGGAAGAGCTGAGTTACTTAAGGTTAACTTAGGTCTTAGATGTGCAGTAATTTCAGAAATATTGGGAATTCAATGCAAACAGTTTCTTATGAAATTTACTTCCCTCAAAAATGAACTTAAAAAAAAATCAGGAAAAGTTTTGAATGGTTTATTGTCTCTACAGAGGGATTAATTGACTCTAAGAGAGAGACTATATGACTGTTGAGGTTTGTGAATTATATTACTATACCTGAATCAAAGCCCTCAGTATTGTCTTTACATATTTAGAGAAATTTTTCTTTTAAACTTTAAGAATACAATGGAAAATAGGACACACAATTACCCTGTAGATCAGCATTAATTTTCCTGATACATCCTTCTTTTTTTCCATAGTACAGAATAATTTTCCAATGTCTTTTAGGACTAGTTTTCCCACTGTTCTTCTGTTTACCATTATCTACCAACATCTTTATTCAAGAAACTTCTGTCTCTGGTGCTTGATGGATTGCATGGAAATATCCCATTTTTCCATCTGTAAGACTATTAATTTGAGTTTTATTCTAGTTTTTTTTTTTTTTTTTTTTTTTTTGTGGTACTGGGGATCGAACTCAGAGCCTTGTGCCTGCGAGGCAAGCACTCTACCAGCTGAGCTATCTCCCCAGCTCCTATTCTAGTTTTGTTTCAATACTTTTTTTCAAAATTTTCAGTGAGGAATTTGAGTTTTGTCTGGCAAAGAGGCTATTTTTCATTCTGTTTTTATGTATTACTACCATAATTTTGGCTTAGGACACAGTATGAAGAGAATTCAGGTCCTATCTCTTTCAAGGTCTACTCCTAAATACTTTTAAAAGGTGCTTGCTCAAGAAATTGTTCCTAGAATTTCCAATGGATTCTTTCTTTGTTTTAGAACTAGATAAGAATTCAATAAATTTTCAAAGGAAATCTTTTCGGTGTAGCCTCCAAAATATTGCCCCCTCTGTGTACAGATTTCCTAAGTTCTTCTGGTTTTTGGAAAATTTAGGATCTCTCAGTCACCTCTGGATTATCCTGACTCTATCAATATTTTCAGCATCTAATTTTCTTACTAACTCATGAGCATTTATATAGACCTGGGAGTGCTAAAATATATGGTGTTAGAAATATTCTACATGTCTCTGCAATTTTTTATATTCCTTGTTTAGACTTGAATGGTTTATCACAATGATTGTTAGCTCAGACTAAGATGTGATCAAAAAATAAGAAGCTTGTTTATTTCTGAAAGATATTTAACTTTTAGAATTTCAAGCTGGACAAGGGTTAAGAAAAGCATGTCAGGAAAAGGTGTTAAAGGCCAAGAGTACTGAACAAGCAATAGGGAAAATTAAAGTGTAAGATAAATGGCCATTAAGTTCAAGTTGTAATAGGAATTTCACCTCCTTTCTACTCTAAGACTCCTCTCAAAATAATAATTTTGTGTATATAAATTTTCACAGTGAAGTCCCTGTAATTTTAAGTTATTCATGGTGATATGTTTTTTTGAATGACAGTCATGTAAATAGATTGATAATGAAAAAACATGTGAGATAGGGTTCCAACCTGTGAAAGACACAATGAAATCATGAGAATCAGGCAACAGTTGGTAGTCTTGCTTTTTACAGATTATTTCTAAAGCCTTCAAATAAATGGTTAACTTTTTAAAATCTCAGAGTCAATAATCTGATTTTTTTGGTTAAACACACTGTTTTATTTAACTTTTTCACTGCTATGACCAAAGGACCTGACAAGAAAAATGTTAGAGAAGGAAAAGTTTATTTGGCTCATGGTTTCTGAGGTCTCAGTCAATAAATGTGACTCCATACCTCTGGGCCCAAGGGGATGCACAACATCACTGCATAAAACCACAAAGGCATGCCTCCAGGGAACTACTTTCTCCTGTCACACCCTACCTGCCTACATTTACCATGCAGTTAATCTCTATCCCTGGATTAATGCACTGATTAGGTTAAATTTGTCATAAACCAATCATTTCACCTCTAAACTTTTTTTGCATTGTGTTATACATGAGTTTTTTTGGGAACACCTCATATATAAAACACCACACATAAGCTTTTTCTATGAGAATCTTGTAGACTAAACAAGGTTAGAGATACCAGTCTGAAGAGGAAATTTCTAAACTCATTTGCTCTAGGAATCAATTCCTCAGGATCAATGTTAAACCTTTTTCTTGATAAAACGTCCCCTATACACTCATAAATGATAAGGGCAAAGTCAATGACCAATTTAGTAAAAAGACTGATTTCCATCAAGCATTAAAATTTTTTTAAAATAACCAAGTTATATCTATTCTAAAGTAGGTCCTATTTACTAGAAGACAGAATAAAATTAGCATTTGGAAACTTGACAAGAACATATCATAGTTCAGATTCAACTCAGTACTTGTCATTTCAGTTCAAGAGATTCTGTAATCCACAGGGATTCGCCAGTGAAGCATGATATTTCCAAGTCTTAGGACACATCAGATAGGGGATTTCAAGTATAACTCAGTAATACTTATTATTTATTGATCTCCTCATCAGATAGTCTGTTCATAAGGCACATCTAAATCTATTAAAATATATTACAATTGAGCATTTCACTTTGAACCTAAGTGGTTTTTCATAGGGATCAGAGTAGAACATTTATAGATTCTGAACTCAAGTGATTTAAAGAAGATCTTTAAAAGCCAGGAGCTAATTGGGATTGGAAAAAGTTCATGATATAATAGTTTAGTATTGGTAGATATAGTGAGATTAAAAAAATAAATGATCGTTTGGTAAGTGAACTGTTTGCTCAGATGAACATGCTATCGTCTCCAATAAATTTATCTGTATGAAATTCATCTGAAAAGACAATGAAATTATTTGTTGTTTACAACAAATTACTGGATAAAAGTTTACTAGAATCAATAGCTATGTTATTGTCATGGACCTTAACCTGAATCATATTGATTTGCCAAGCAGCTTATTTCCACTATCCTTATTTTACATAAAATTACTAGCAGTTAATACTCACATGACAGTTATTATACACCAGATATTATTTTATATCTGTGTAATTTAATTTTTACAGCACTTTTGTGAGGTAGATACTCATATTATTCTCTTTTTATGAGACACAAAGAGTAAGTAACTTTCCAAAAATAAAGCAAGGGGGAGTCATGAGTTGCAATTCAAACTCCAATAAACTACTATCAGAAAATGAGTTTTAAATCATTGTATTGTTATGCCACTAACATATTAAGTATTTCATTTAGGTTTTGAAGATAATAGGGAACCTACATTGACTATAAGGAATTTATATAGAGAAATTAATTCTTAATCTGTCAATTTGAAATCAGTGTAACAACTGGGATAGTTGGTTAAAGCTTATGAACTTTCTGCTCTTCAACCAAAATTTAAGAATGACATTTTATACTTTTTGGGAATTTTGAACAGTTTCATCATGGATCTAGTATAAGAAACTAAATTAATAGAATGAGGTATGATCCTAGAAAGAGGGCAGAGAAGAGAACATTTTTGAAAGGAAGAGTTTAAACAAATAATCAATATTGTATATATGCCAGAATCTTCTGAAAGTACTAAAATATGTCTTACTTGAACAAAGTAAATCTATTAGTGTCCATGTGGGAATAGTAGTAGGTATCAGAGGATTTCAGTTACCCAATAGTCTTGAAAAGATTTAGTGGAAACTAATTGATGTGGCTGAAAGGGAGAATTTAAATGATATTTTCATCTTTTTCTCTTATTTAAAATTATGTTGGCATATTTCATCTTTTCAATAATGTTTTTTTATAAGATTGAATGATGATTTATGGAAATTAAAACAAATGGATTTCTAATTTCCTATTGTGAGCTGTAGGACACTTCAAATACCTTTGGAGGTCCAAAATAAATTGTACTATATTGTTCTGGGAAATGCTAGTATTTTTAAGGTGACTATAGATGAAGAGTATTGCTTTAGGAAATTCTTAAAAATAGGGATTTTTTTTTTTAAAGAATTTGCTTGACCTGAACACAGTAGTGAAAATAATGATTCGTTATATTTCAAAGTCAATTAGTATATGTGTATTTCTCCAAGCGGGAGGAGAGAATATGTGTTACTTAAAATGTTGAGACATTGTAGTATACCAAAGAGAAAATTTAATTTTGGTGTAAGATAGTTTAACATCTTTGTATTTATTTTTACTACATTTTGACCCCAAATTATTCTTTTAAATCATCTTCCAGCTGACTAGTTTGTCTTTAATGTATTTCTTTGATGTTATAATTCATAAATGTTTGTTTAATCCCATAATGCCCAAGGCAGCCATATTTTAAAAGCAACTGATATGACACTTTTAATTTCTAGATTAACATTCTTTTTATTTGATTTAGTGTATCTTGTTTTTGTGCAGAGGCAGTACAAATGCCTTAATTCAATATGGATGCAAATTTATCCCTGCTGCCTGTTTAAGTTTGTGTGTACATGTTATTTTTTTTCCTTTAGTATTCAGATAATTTAATGTTCACTACATTTGTTGAAAACAATTTTGGGGGCAGGTGGCTCAGTGGTAGAGTATGTGCTTAGCACATATAAGCCTCTTGTTTGATCTCCAATATCACAAAAATTTAAAATAAAAAAATATAAAACCAAAAAAAAATTTGAAGACTTATGTTAGCTTTTCTTAAACAGATATTTTGAATTTTATTTAATGTGAATTTAAGTGTACCATCTAGTAAAAGTTGGATGCTTCAAGTAGATTCACATTGTATTAATGAAACATATATAGCAATATAATTTATTAAAAATCACATAATTGAAAAAGTGCTGATATTTCCTGAAAGAAATTCTGGGAAGATTCTGCTCGCATAGGAAGTTAATGAAGCAAGCAAGCTAACCTTTTCTTACAACAAAACATTTAATATAGCCTATTGCTTTTGTATAGTGTCCATGGCATCTGTAAGTATCTCATTTAATTTCCTTAAAATCACAATTGTGGATTTTTTTTTCAGGAAACTCATTGATTTATTTTTCTTTGGGTATGTTAGAGTTATTGGGTATGGGATATGTTACCCTATGTTGTTAGATTTCTTATGTCCCTACATTTGTATTTGTGCATATGGCATATCAATTGCATGTACTAATTTTAATGAGTGGTTTTCATAGCAGAAGTATTTCTCCCAGGATACCTCCTGGGGTGAGGGTTATGTGGATTATGTTGGCTTTGGTTCAAGGTAGCTACTTAAGTGTAGGGTCTTTTTAATTTCTAGTTTTGTGTAGTATCCATGGGAATTCATAATCAATGTTGGGGTAACCAAAGGATGTTTCAGTACCCCGGGGTTCCACCAATATCTGGGATGTTATTCTCTTAGATGGAGCAAGATGGCTGGCATCTCTGGGAATACTATGGATGCATGTCAGTTTGGGGACCTGTCAATTTCTATAGGTACCCTTGGAGTGGACTATTCTTGCAGTCCACCTTACAGTTTTACAGGACTCCAGGCAGGAAAGATCTCAAAATGGAGCTATGCAGCAGGAACCTGGGTTGGTGTAGTGCTGAAACTAAGCTCAGCCTCAGGAAGCAGGGTTCAAGTTTCCACAGCTGAAAGAAGAGGGGAGGCATTGTTGAGGTATTAGTAATTCTTTATTCAGATAATGCAATAGTGCCTACCCAGTTCTCAGCTCTAGTTTCAACCCCCACCAGTTCCATTGAGCCCCAAAATCATTTTCAGAGGTCATTTTTTCATATGCAGGCCAGACAAAAGCACACTGCCAACAGGTAAATCAGTGGGCATATGCTCACAAATAAATGTTTATGATCTTAAGTACAGACACTGAATCAGAGTGTTATAACCTTGGCTACACACTAAAAACATAGCCCACCAGAAACCTTGACAAAGGAACCTTACTATAGTCATTTTGGACCTGTCCAACAGTTGGGGAAGTTGCAAAGGTGAACTGGACTCTCAACAATGCATAGAACTGGTAGCCTTACTGCTCCCCAAACTATGCTCAGGGTCTATGAGGTCTGGGGGCTTCTCTAGTTCTAAGTACTTCACAGATTTGTGGCATTAATGGGGACCTCTGGAGGCCTCCATCTTAATTTCTCCCCAGTGAGCAGAGTCCTTCTTGGCTCAGGATTGATCTTTGGAGACAGGTAGGTAGATATTGTGTGCTTAGTTCCCTTCTTTATAAGGCCATGTGTGTCTCCATGCTCAGAGATGTCTCTGCTACATCCCCACTGCGCTCCGACACTTCTTCAACACTCCATTTTTCTCTGTTCCGGGCCCTTTGTTTACATGTGAAGGAAACATTGCCAGGCACCTCTAGTCATCCATATTTCCAATTTCCTATTTTTAAATTCATAAAACTACCTTCTAAATAATCCAGAAATATAGAAAAGTCATAATCAGAGGATAATTGTGATTGAATGACAACAATAATAAAATTTCAGACTTTTAGGATCTACTTCTAAACTTTTTGGAGGGCAATTTATAATATCCATTTAAAATAATGGATATGTGCATGTATATGTGGGTTTGTGTACACAGAAGAATATGTCTAAAGATCAAAAAAGTGATAAAGAGCCGAAATAACTGAAATAACATGGCTACAAAGACAATGATTAGCTCTTTGATCAATCTGTCCTAAAAATGATCAAGAAAAGAAACAGTAAAATAAATAATATTAAAACTCATATGAGACATTATAAAATAATTAGTGGTTTTTAAAGCTAATTTAAGAATATATGACAATAACTTGAAAATATTGGTGAATTGACACACATCCTGAAAAACATTAATTTTAAATATCAAGCATGGCAAAATAAAAACTCCAATTTTTAGAAACAGCAATTATAGTTGCCTTACACAGAAAACCCCAGGCTCAAATAATTTTATGGAAGCAATGCAAGAAATATGTAAAAATTATTATGCTAGTCTAACTCTAAATTTCACAGGAAAATTCTGCCACCAAACCCAGTTTGGAAGTATGAGAAAGAAGAATCACAGGGCAGTCTTACACATGTAGAGATAGAAAGTTTCCTAATAATTCATTAATAAACTGAGTTGAGCAACAGAAATAAATTAATAATACATTCTAGACCAAATTTGATTTATTTGGGGAGCATGGGTCATTTAATTATAAAATATTCTATTACCATAATTTTTCACATTCAAATAATAAAGAGAAAAAAGTTATTCCTTGTATTAGTAGTTATAGTAAATGTATTTAAAATAATTTAATCATTACCCAAAAAATACCCCTCCACCCCCAGGAGGCAGAAGATGTAAAGGTTGGTCACCAGGTAAAATGTTACACATAGGTGGAAAAAGTTTTGGTGTTCTGTGTATTAGTGGGGTGAATATAGCTAAAAATAATAAAATTATATGTCTAAAAAAACATTCCAAAAGTATATTTGAATGCACTCACCATAAAGAAAAATTTAAGGTGATAGCTATGCTATTTACAGTGACTTGATCATTATTCTATGTATACATTGATCAAAACAGCATATTGTACCTCATAAATATGTATAAACACTGTCAATCCAAATAAATTTAAAAGTACACTGAAGTGCAAAAAATTAATTTAATTTGGAAATTCACACACAAATTTTCTTAAGATAGAAAACAACTTTCTTAAGTGGATAACGTATCAACAAAAGCCAAAATCACCATAATGTTTAATAATAAGTCAATAAAATTATTTTCATAATCAGGGAGAAGAAAAAGGTTATTATCTTTTACCACTTTCAGTCAACATTTTGTTAGAACCTTGACAAGTGCATTAAGGCCAAAAACATAAAGTCATTTGGCTCTAAAAGGAGTCAGTACTGAATTGAAAATATGACTTCCTTCTTTACTTTTCACTTTTATTAACTTATTGTTAACTGAACAAGTTAATAGGTTTCATTCTGACATTTCCATATATGCATATAGTGTGTGTTGATCATGTGCACCTTCCTTTCTACCACTCTCTCTTCCCTCTTTCCCCCAAGTACCAGTGGCCCCTCCCCCATCCATTTCTTAAGTTCTCCTACTTCCAGGTCATCTTTGTTGTTTTTTCTTTTTTAGTTTCCATATATGAGAGAAAACATGATATTTGTATTTCTATTTCCAGCTTATTTAAATTAATATAATGTCCTCCAGTTCCAACAATATTCTTGCAGATGACAGGATTTCATTCTTCTTTATGACTGAATAATAATCCATTCTGTGTGTGTATGTATACACATACACACCATGTTTTCTTTATCTGTTCATCTGTTCATGGGTACCTATGCTGACTTCATATCTTAGCTAATATGAATAGTAACTAAGCTATTTGTTTTGTATGCTGAATGCATTTCCTTGGGAGATACCCACAAGTGATGGTGTTGGATCATATAGTAGTTAGGATTTTAGTCTTTTGGGGAACACCAATACTGCTTTATATAGTCACTAAACTAATTTTTATTCCAATAAACAGTATATAAGTGTTCCACTTCCTCACCCTTCCACATCATTGTCAGCATTTTTTATTTTTAATTGTTTTGTAAAAGTCATTCTGACTGGAGTGAGATGGTTTCTCAATGTGGTTTTGATTTGCCTTTCCCTGACTGCTAAAGATATTAATTTTTTTCTCATATATTTTGGGGTATTTGCATTTCTTCTTTTATGCAGTGTCTGGTTAGATCTTTTGTCCATGTTTTGATTGTGTTGCTTGTAATTTGTTAAGTTTTTGAGTTCTTTACAATTATGGATATTAATGCTCTGCCTGATGCATTGATGACAAAGATTTTCTTCCATTCAGTAGATTGTCTCTTGGCTCAGTAGATTGCTTTCATTCCTGTGCAGATTTTTTTATTTGCTATAATCCAGTTTGTCAATGTTGCTTTGATTTTAAACTATTAGAGTCCCATTAAAAAATTGCTGCTTGAAGCATTTCCCCTGTATTTTCTTCTAGTAAATTCACAGTTTCAGTCTTTGATCCATTTGGAATTGAATTTTGTACAGGGTAAAGGCATCTTCTATGTGTGCTTATCCCATTTTATTGGCACCATTTGTTAGAGGCTATCTTTTCTAAAATCTAAATTTTTTGACACCTTTGTTGATAATTAGTTGGCTCTTGATACATGGATTCATTTCTGGGTCTTCAGTTCTGTTGGTCTAAGTTTCTGTTTTTCTGCCAAGACCATGCTGTTTTATTATTAAGGCTTTATACATGTTTTGAAATCAGGTATTGTGATACCTCTAGTATTATTATTTTTGCTCAGGATTGTATTGGATATTCAGGATCCTTTGTGTTTATATATGAAATTCAGGACTTTTTTTCAATGATGAAAGTCCTTGATAGTTTGATGGGAATTGCATTAAATCTGTACATCACTTTAAGGAGAATGACCATTTTAAGAATATTAATTTCATAATCCATGAACATCAAAGACCTTTACATTTTTTAGTGTCTTCTTCAATTTCTTTCTTTAGTGTTTCATAATTTTCTTTGTAGAAAGATCTTTTATCTCCTTAGGTAGGATTATTACTAGGTTTTATTTTTTTGATACTATTATAAATGGGATTTCTTTCCTGATTTCTTTCTCAGTGAGTTTAGTATCTGTGTATTGGTGTATAGAAAACTACTGATTTTTGTATGTTTATTTTATAACTACTATTTTGGTGATTATTTATTTATTTTTAACCAACTCTAAGAGCCTTTTGGTGGAATATATAGAGTTTTTTTTTTTTTTTTTTGGTTGTTGTCTGTTTGTTTGTTTGCACTTGGAATTGAACTCAGGGGTTCTTACCCACTGAGACACACCCCCAATCCCATTTTGAATTTTTGAGACAGATTCTCACCAAGTTGCTTAGGGCCTCACTATGTTGCTGAGGCTGACCTTGAATTTGCCAACCTCCTGAATCACTTGGGATTACAGGTGTGCACCACCACACCCCTTTAGTCTTTAGAGTTTTCTAAGCACTGAATCATATTATCTGCAAATAGAGTTAATTTGACTTCCTCCTTCTGTTGTGTCCATTTTATTTATTTCACTTGTCTTATTGCTTGGCTAAAATTTTCATTGCTATACTGAATAAGATTTGTGAGAGTGGACACCTTTATTTAGTTTCTGATCTTAGAGGAAATGTTTTAATTTTTTCTGAATTCAGCATAATATTGGCTGTGGAATTTTTCACATACAACCTTTATTATGTTAAGGCATTATCATTCTAATATTTATTCAGGGATTTAATCATGAAGAGATATTGAATTTCATTCCACACTTCTTCTCTTGGGAAGATCATATTATTTTAATCTTTAATTCTAGCTATGTGGCATATTACATTTATTGATTACATATGTTGAATTTCCTGTATTCCTGTAATAAAACCAACTTGATCATGATGCATGATCTTCTTAATATATGGTCGAATTTGATTCACATATATTTTATTGAAAAATTTGCACCTATATTCACCAGGAATATTAGTCTGTAGTTTTATTTTTTTGTTATGTCTTTGTCAAGTTTTGGTAGCAGGGCAATACTGCCTGCCTAAGAATGAGTTTGAAAGGGCTCCTTCTACTTTTATTTAATGAAATCGTTCAAGGAGTATTGAACTGTTTTTCACTAAATTTCTAATGAAATACAACAGTGAGGCCATTTTAGTTCCAATCCTTTCTTGGTTCATAGATTTTTTTAACAACCTCAAACTCATTATTTGTCATTGATCAACTTAATAGTTTTACATGCTCTTGGTTCAATTTTGGTAAGATATTTGTGTCCAGGAATTTGTTCATTTCTTTTAGATTTCACATTTTTTTGGACCAGGGATTGAACCCAGGGGTGCTTAACCCCTGAGCCATATCCCAGCCCTTCTTTTATGTTTTATTTTGAGACAGGGTCTTCCTAAATTTCTTAGGGCCTCAGAATGGCTTTTAACTCATGATCCTCCTGTCTCAGCCTTCCTTACCTTCTGGGAATACAGGTGTGCCTCACCATGCCCAGTTCACCTCTACTTTCTAAAATTTTAATCTTTTCTCTCTTTCTTTTGGTTTATCTGTATGGTTTATTTTTTCAAAGAAACAACTCTTTGTTTCATAGATACCTTAATTATTCTTTTAGTCTTTTTTTTCTAATTTCTGTACTGAGCTTTATTATTTCTTTACATATACTAATTTGGGGTTTGGTTTGTTGTTTTCCTGAGATACTGTGATATAATTTTAGGTTTTGATATCACCCATGTTTTTATGTAAGCACTCATTTCTATGAATTTTCCTCTTAGTACTACTTTTACTGGTTCCCACAGGTTCTTGTATGTTGTTTCCATTTTCTTTTCAATCCAGGAATTTCTGAGTTTACCCCTGATTTCTTAGTGATTCACTGTTCCTCAAAAATGTGTTGTTTAATTGCCATGTGTTTGTATAATTTCTATCGTTTGTCTTGCTTTTGGTTTCTAAGTTTCATTCTATTGTGACCTGATAAAGTGCTCAAAATTATTATAGTTTAATTTGCTAAGACTTGCTTTATGGGTAATACATGGTATATTTTCCAAATAAACTTCCATGTGCGATAACAAGTATCTGTGACCCAAAACTGTTGAATAAAATAATACATAAATAATACACAGATGTCAGTTGAGATCATTTGATTCTAAAATATTTTAACTCCAATTTTTTTGTCATTGTTGTTATTATTGGTATTTTTTGTTGTTTGTTTGGCCTGGGTGATCTATCTATTAGTTAGAGTGGGTTATTGAAGTTTTTCACTTTTATTGTACTGAAATGTGTATCTTATCTGACAAAGATTGTCTCTGCAGCTTTTTGGACTGTGCACTCTGAGGGTAGGGCTAATATTGTACAGGAGTGTATTCCCAGACACCTCCATGGAGTCACAAAAGAACTGCAGTAGGATGGGGATGACAAGACTCTTTAGGGTTTTGGTGCTCCCAAATTTGGCATTCACGTGAAATTATGCAAAACAATTCACCACTGTGGACTCTGATACCTGGACTACCAAACTACCAATTTTAAAGTGAAATTATCTTCTGTCCCCTTTCACTCCCACTTCCTACCACATAGACTTCTCAGCACATTTGTGTTACAATCTCAACATTGAGTCAAACTGACTCTCTAGGTGGTTGTCAACTAAGCCAGTGCAACTGTATCTCCTCAGTGGGGCTGGAGGTAGGAAAATGCAAGGGCATTAGACTCCCAGAAGAGTAATCTCAGACAATATTACCCTTCTCAAGATGGCCCCCAGTTATAGTACTGTGAAAATATTCTGGGAAGTATGGAGATCTTTTCCAGAGCCAGCTCACATGCAAATTCTAGGTCTCCTATCTGTTCAGATTAAATGTCTATGGTGTGTCAAATTCCTTGCTAGTGATGCTCACTAGGACTCTCCATATTTCTCCTATCATCCTGACAGGGTGATACTCATCTTCTTCTTGCCATGTGGCAGGTTGTAGATGCTGGAACACTCAGTTTCTTTCACTATCCAAAATCTCTGGGTTTCTATATTTAAAGTCAATGTGATTATCACCATAATTATTTTCCTCAATAAGTGAAATTCCTTTTGTATTTGACACATTTTTATATTATAAATGCAATGGATAAATAATTTAGGAGTTCTAAGCATTAGGAAAATAGTAATAAGAAGAAAAACAATATTTTAATTTATTTGACCTTTAATATGAAAAGTTTTTATAGATAAAAGCTTAAAAATAAGAATTTACATAACATGTCTAAAACTATGGAAAGGTTTTACTCATGTAAACTTCACAATAACATCAGAACCTCTAAAATTTGCTTTATAACTTTTTAAACTCTCATGGGCCATTGGACAGTATAACAGAATTTCTTCAACAACATGAATAGGTATTTATAATGACTGATTAATTCATTATTTCATAGCACATATGATAGAATCCAAGTAGCCTCTTTCATTTGAAGTGGATTTATTAACATGTGACAGGTGACTTTGGAGGAGCAGGAACTGAGCTTGGATAATACATAGGCAAGATAAAGAAAGCCAGAGAATGTCTAACTACAATTCTGAATTTTCTAGCACAAACCCCAATGGTGCAATACACCCTACCCACTTAATATGGTACCTACAATACCCTGGGCTAAAAGTTAATTTCTTTACCAGAGTTGACCCCATGGAACCACAAACTTCTTTTGCTGTGTCTGATTCCCCTTTGGCTCATTCATTCCTTTTTTTCCCCAAGAGTTATGCAAGTGTTCTGTTTAGCACATTACAAAATAAACATTATCTGCAAATGACTCTGGGAAGTATAGTTTTATGTTTTCTTGATTTGACAGTATAAAAAATAGAGACATTAGACTGGATGGTCTAATGTATGGTATGTGTCCTATCTGCAAATTATTTCAAATTATAATGTTTAATAAAATCATAGTGCTCACTACTATAAGTTAATTTTGTATCAGTGTATTCTTGTTTGATATTTCTTTATTGGTAGAATCTCTGTAGTAAAATTTCTGAGTCAAAGGTCTCCTTTCTGAAAGCATTGCTATATTTCCTTTCAAATTTCTTTCTTTCTGTCTTTTAAAGATATAAATTTTAGCTCCACAAAAATCATCGAAAAATTGTCTTCTCATTTTCTAACAAATCCTGGATATTGTTCTTTTAATAAAATGTTTGATGATTTGAAAACCAAAATAACACTATATTTTCATTAACATTTGTGTTTATAATAAGCCTTAAGGTTTATATCTTTCTAAAATATATTGTATGATTTTCTATTTAAAGAGTTGTAATAAATTAAATATTATGTTATGAGTTAGGATATTAACATAACTTTTGATTAGTACAGTGTTCTATAAAGCAGTATTTGAGCTATTTTACTAACAGAATGAAGTTTTTTACTCCAGACAATTATGCTTTGTGAATTCTTCTATCCACTCTAATAATTTTTACTCTTCTCTTTTCATACATAATGAAAATTTGCCTTCTTTAGCCATGTTCTCTTTTGTTCTTACACTTTCTCTAATTTTATTAGTGTTTTCTAATTCATTTGGGTCTTTCCATAAATGTCTAATTCATAAGCTTACCAGTACAGACATTTGGAATCTTGGGGATTATAATATAAAGCTGCTCCCTGCCCCTTAGCTGCAGTCATTTCTCCCCCTCCCATCTCACAACCTAGATTGTCAGTCTGAGAACATCCTAGCTAGCCATTGGTTCATCAGGCCCCGGGAAATTCCAATATTTAGGAGAAGTTCCTGCGCCATTTTCTCTCTTTTCTTTCTCTTTCAGCCTCAAGCGGACGCTCTGTTCGCCTGCCTAATAAAATCTCTGGTGTGAGTGACCGTGTGGGGAGAGGCTTTCTGGGTGCCGTTGTTGGACGAGACTCAGACGGGGCACCCCAGAGTGCTTGCTCCCCTGGATTCAAGGGTCTGAGCTGCCTTGGGGCCGGAACTGAGTTGCATTTTCCTTACAAGGATGATATTGATATCATTTCCTGGTTTCTATTTCTATTTATGGTAATTTAAATTTTCCAAGAGACAAACTCCTGATAATAGAAAAATTACCAACATTTATGAAGAAAAAAATCTCACAAAAGAATGACAGTTCCAGCACCATGTTCAAGTAAGTCCATTGAGGAAAGAGAAAACACCGTTAATTCAGCAGAAATTCTGAAAAGATTGAATTTTCATTCATTATAATGGTGCTCACTTTTTGAATATTTTAGAGAAAATTGTGTGCACACAATCAGGCACAAAATGGTTGGTTTTTGTTTTTCTTTAGGTTCTTCTCATTCCATAACTTTCAGACCCACCCTGCCTTCAGACTTTTCTCCTTTTGTTGAATTAAACATTAACCTAATTCCATGGACATTAAAACAAAAATAGGGCAATGAACAAACATTGCCAAATTTCTATTTCCCATATATATTCAAATATATAAACTTTTGTGCCAGGCAATGATAACCCTGTCCTTCTTTTATTTATTTATTTATTTTTTTTGCAGTGTTTGTATCAAGTCCAGGGCCTCATGCATGCTAGACAAGAGCAACACTGTATTTTTTTCCTGATCCCTCTAATAACTACCTTGAGTCATATGTAAACAAAATGTTAATACATTACAGGCCTGTAATCCCAGCAGCTGGGAAAGCTGAGACAGGAGGATCATGAGTTCAAAGTCATCCTCTGCAAAAGATAGGTACTAAGCAACTCTGTGACTACCTGTCTCTAAATAAAATACAAAAAATAGGGCTGGGGATGTGACTCGGTGGTTGGGTGGTTGAGTGCTCCTGAGTTCAATCCCCAGCAACCCTCCCCCCAAATAAATAAATATTAACACATTCTTTCAAGGTTACAGGATTGTAAACCTACATTATTTCACTTCAATAGGAAAATTTCTTCAATACACTGTAACTCTAAATCTAGCAGATTTGTTTCATATTGAAGTATGTCACATCTTTATAATATGAAATTCCCATGAATATGTCTTTTAAAAGTAATTAAATGCTTATACTTTTTAGTTTTTTAATTCACAGTTTGATTTTTTAATGAAAGCTTAGGTATACATAATTGGCTTGTGGCAAAGAATTCTACTTAAGTAGACAAAGTAGGCAAAGTAGGCTGTAAACAAAAACCTATTAAGAATACCTCTGTTTGAAGAATATAATTTTAAATAGTGATGTTGATGCTGCAGCTTTTATCTTTTGACCTTGTTGAGTATCTTATTAAAATTCATGATTGAGAATTTCCTCTGAGCCTTATCATTAAGAATAATTAGAAAATAAAATAACAAATTAGTTTTCAGAAATGACATAAATGTAAACTCTTTAACTGCTTTCCATAAATTTTTTCTTGAATAATTTTGTTTTCCTCATGGACACAAAAATATCTCCCTTTCTTACCACTTTATTTTTTAACTATATAACATGAAGAAAAGTTAGTTAATGTGAAAAAAAAAAAAGCTCTAAATAACCCAAAGGGCCTTTTAGGGAGATTTTAGAATAATAGTGAACAAGATCTTATGAAAAGCATTGAGTTTTTTTTGTTTGTTTGTTTACCTTTTCCCCCCCCTGTGACAGAATATCAGGGTGGTTAAAATAGTTCCAAAGAAAACAAGTGTAAGTTGGCTCATGATTTCAGTCTGTGATGTACTGACTCCATTGTTTTAGGCTGTGGGTAGACAGAAACATCGTGGTGGAAGCATGTAGGAGGAGAGCTGCTCACCTTATGGTAGCCAGAAGCCAAAGAGAGAGATTAAAAGAGCAAGGAACTGGGGACACAATAAACCCTTCAAAGGCCCCAAAGACCTACTTCCTCCAACTTGGAGGTCTCACCTTCTAAAATTTCCACCAATTTCCAGTAGTGCCATGAGCTCGGGATCGGGGATATTCCAAATCTAAAGTGTTATAAGC
The DNA here is from genome assembly GCF_902686445.1 of Sciurus carolinensis. Classification (NCBI taxonomy): domain Eukaryota; kingdom Metazoa; phylum Chordata; class Mammalia; order Rodentia; family Sciuridae; genus Sciurus; species Sciurus carolinensis. The sequence goes on from NW_025920353.1 coordinate 20,025, forward strand.
TTTTAGAAGGGAGACACCATCTACTTTATATTAGATTATTATAAAAGTTATTTATTTAGTTTAGTCATGCACACTGCTCTGATGACTTAAGAGATATTTTGCAGTTTTCAGTTATTCCTATGTATTCTGAACAATCTGTGCCCATAAAATTAAATGTATTGTTACTATTCCAGTACATAAAATGAACATAAAAATACTAAACATCCCAAGCCTAAGTTGATATACTAATAAAATATGGCTTTTCTAATGTAAGAATCTGCTACTGAATATTCAAAACTTTGTCAATCACTGCTTTAAAAATGTGAAGACATTTGATTGTGTATCATTTGCTCATTGGTTAGAATAAAACAAGAACTTAGCATTTTTAAAGTCCAGCATTATTCTGTAAAACAAAATGACTTTTACAAATAATGCAACTCAGCTACAGCATATTTAATAGACTTTCCAAGATCCAGGATATGTGGCTAGTGTGGAACCTGCTCAGTCTGTGAAAGTTGTGTTCTAAGCTATAACACTATGTTGTTTCTTCTGAAGTCAGTGGTGACATTGGACCAATAGTTGTTCCATCCTTTTTTTAGTCTTCATATGCAAGAATGGTTGCTTTCTGGAAGTTTTGGTAAATGGAAAAATTGTAACCATCAATGGAAGGAAAACTCAAAGAACTTCCAACTGAAACAGTATTATATGTAAGAATTATACATAAGAAAATTATAATGGGAGTTGGAGAATGTACATACTTTGTACATTTATATGAAATCACAAAATAATAAAATGTAGTAATATTCATTCACAGTGAACAAAAACAACCTTAAAATATTGATTTACTTCTGACAATGTATTTCCTATCCTGCTTTCTTACTACAGTCCCTGACTAACCTTCCTTTTTATTATTATTATTTAGATCTTTCAACTTTTTAATAACAATAATGAACTTCTCCTTCACCAAATATTGTCTCTTTATAAGTCTACTGCTGTTGGTAGATCAATTAAATAAAATGAAGTAAATAAGATTTTTTTTTAAGTACACACTGAGGGACCCTCTACAGTACATTATAGTGATGAACACTCTGTTATAGAAGAATAATCACTAATTACCTCGGTATGACTAGATCATGTTATTGGAATGTCTTAAATCAATTATGTAATCCAATTAATGATGACACTGAGTCATCATAAATACCTTGTCCCCTCTGTGGAAAAATTTGAAATCTATAAATGCTAATGTGAAAAGAGTAATCATTAATAGCATATCCAATCTTAAATTAAGAATGACTTCCTTTCTGTATGCTTAAGTTTATTCAGTTCATTTTGTCTTCATTCATTCTGGTCTAATTCCATGTCTCTGTTGCATGCAGTTTTATATGATACAATTTAAGAGTCTTGTTCCATTGATCTTATAAACTTCAAGATCAAACTCCTTTCTTTTGGGTGACACAGTCAAGATGTTAAACAAGGAGTTCCTGCCTTAAGATTCCACTCCTGTGTGTATTTTTCTTGGAAATGAGTATATCAAAGATCAACAGGAAAAAAATGTGAAGAGTCCCTTTGCTGCTTCTTGTGACAAAAATTGAAAATAAAATGTTTGTGTAGCATGAAATTTAAAGAGAGCTCATTGCTTCGGTGAGTGAAAGGTCAAATTGCTTTGAACTAAGCAACTGATTTAGTGAATGTATATGTGCATGTGTGTGTAAAATTGCAAACACCTGAGCAAGAGATACCAGATGACAGTGAATTTGCAAACTGATAGGAGAGGAATGTTGACAAGTGCAGAAATTTCAGATAATCTCTAATTTGTCCTTGATTTTTCTGTTCAATTACATAGGACCAAAATCCAGCACTTTGCAGGACTACAGTGGGGTCAGTAGAGGACTGCGAATGTCCCATTCTCATTACTTTTCAAACCTCAAGTCAATGAGTTTTCTTTTATTCTAGAAAATTCAATCTGGGTTAGTGTATCATTGTTGGTATTTGAGATAGAAATTCCAGCAGATTTCTGTCTGTACAGACCATCAGTGACGTTTCATGTGATCACTAATTCTTAATATGAATGTACTCCACCATCCCATACTTAAATAAGATCAGCCCTCCCTGAACATTTAGAGAGTCTGTACTATCTGTCCTTGGATGAAAAGAAAAAAGTAGGAATGGCTTCCCAATTTTAATTTCTTAAAATAATGATACTCTAAAAATGTAAAGGTATGCCAATTATGCCTAGACATTTTGCCAGGAACAATACTCAGAAATTACTAGAGATTATCTCTTCATTCTTATTATAAAGGCATATATGGGAGAGTTTTACTTACTTTCATTCTCACTTATGCAAATGAAAATAAGATGTTAGTAATTTGTCCAATATTATAAGACCATTAAAAACCAGTTAGGATTTGAACTTACACTTTCAATTACAAATCATATGTTCTATTTTTTTAATATTCTGTTTCAGTTTTAGGTGGACACAATGTCCTTATTTTATTTTTACGTGGTGCTGAGGATCGAACCCAGGGCCTCATGATTGCTAGGCAAGCGTTCTACCACTGAGTTACAACCCCAGACCAAATCATATGTTCTTAATCCTACACTACACTTAGGAATCAATTCCTTTTTGAAATGACTGTGCGAAGGTCAAGGATTTGATGAGTTATTTGTTTTATTCATTTGCTACAGAGGATGAAATTCCTTAATTTCACAAATACAGAGTAATTCTAGATCAAGTAATTTTCTAGGTGCTGAAACAATTCCTTTTTAATTATAGGTAGGTGGTAAGAAAATTGTTGACTAGAAATTATAAGGAGACAAAGCATTTTTTGACCACTAATATCATACAATCTTTAGAATATGAGGACATTCAGTTTTATTTCTTTAAGTTACAATTTAATGAAATTATGCTACCACTTGTAATACTTCTTGCTATTTATAGGATATTTAAGCAAATTTGCCCCATAGCATTTCTTTAGCCATGCCCATGTCCATGGATTGTCAGAGAGTGAATTCCAGTATAAGCTATAGAAAATTGAAGAAAGTAAACATTTTCTCCTTCTTTCTCTTTTTGTTATTCTTCTTCTGTTTTTGTGAGTTCTCTATCATCTCTCATAAGTAGTTTCAAATCATTCCAATATTCTGCAGAATTGTTCCTACCTTTATTTACTTCAAAGGAAGACTTTTGTGTCTGTTAACACAGCACCCATGATCCTACTTTTACACAGCAAGTTTATTTCCCCTCCTTTTCCATGATTTTAAATATTAAAAAGGAAAAAATGGAAGATTAAGCTATAGTGTATTTCAAAATTTTGAATATAAATTTGGGAAATATTTTTATCATTATAAATTTGATTGAAGTCATTCATTCTTGGTTTAACTAATAGTTGCTGTTAATCAATTATTTGTCATGAAATACACTGAGAGGACATAGCCATGAGGAGTAGAGACAAAGTCTGGGTTGACACTGAGTTTTCTGTCTTCAGAAATCAGATTATCTTAAATTGATACTATGGGGCAAAGAGTTATGAGACTATATATTAGGGAACCTTACCTAGTCTGGGAACTAAAATAGGTAAGTTAAAGACAGATTGGTCATAAAGATTAAGGATGAAAATACATATAGCGCTCTCTCTCTCTCTCTCTCTCTCTCTCTCTCTCTCTATATATATATATATATATATATATATATATATATAAATACACACACACACACAAACACACATACATATACATACATATACACACACTGATCCAGAAGCCAGCAGTATCTAAATTGTCTGTTGATCTGATATTTATGATAATATCTTACTGAGGAGATCTGGAACCTACAAGAAGAATCAAACTTAGCGGGAGTTATCTAAAGGGGTCTGACTGAGGAAATATACTAAATTCTTACTCCTAGGTAGTTTCTGCTAGCAAGAGAAACTAAAGACAGAGACTTATGGACCAACTCGCAAGATCGACTTCTTTTTTATTTTTTAATTTCCATGCAATATATGGTAATAATCTTTATACTCGTATATAAGAATTAATCTATAAATTTGACTAGTTTGAATAAGTAACCTGTATAGTTGGAAAAGACTGAAAAATTAGTATTAAGAAATAAAAACAGAGGACACAAGAAATGTAGTTTTAAGTGAGTGCTTGGTGGACGGAAAAGACCTGATGTGTCTGATCCTAGGTGGTGAGAAAGCCCACCAACCTCTATTTTATAGGGCAACACATCAAAGGAATTCATTATAAGGAAGGGTTCTTTAAGATAAAGAAGAAGTGAGAAGCTGTGAGAATTTGACCTGAGTGAGGCCTTAGTTTAGGCACACTGGTATCTCTTTCACTCAAGGCTAGCAGGCGTCTAAATTCAAAGCTATCGAACTCATAAATTCTGTGCCAGGCATGTTCATAAAAAAGTGGAAAAAATTAGTAAGTAAATCTTGAAATCATCTTTCAAATAACATATAGTTGGATGTCTTTATGCAAAGTTAATCTTATATTTGTACAGGAATATGCCAAATACTTATACATACATATGTCAGTATGTCACATGTATATGACACAGCTCTATCACCCTCACTTTGTATCTCCTAAGAGAATTTTTATATCTCAGAAAGATACATTTGACATCTTTCAGGCAAAGTTTTCACATTTTAACTGCCATGGATATAATAGCTTATGATACTATTTTTATTCCATACCATGCAATACCCATCAAGGTATTAGCAGTGTTTGAAATAATGAATTAGTTATCACTATTGATTTACAGACACTAAACAGAAAGTTTGTTCAACATAGGGGTAATAGACTGCACATTAGTAATTTGTACTTTTGTAAAATAATGTTCTATGATACTTTAAAGTCTATCTATAATAGTTTCTAAAATGCTAATGATGTATATTATCAAGTTAATGTGTTAATATTATCAGAATTATAACATCTGATAGATTTTGTTCTTCCATTTTCATAAATAGTTTGATAATGTATGTTATTATATAGTGCTTTTTATATCTTTAATCTCTTGCTAAATATATACATATATTTTTTCTTCCTTTCTTTCTTCCATTTTTCTGATCTGCTTCCATTGATGACTCTATACTTTTGACTGCAGACTGGCAATATGAGGGTAAGATGACAAAAATAAAAACCCCAAACAACCTCATGAGCATTGCTTGTCTGTCTTTGTTTTATTCTTTTAGAACATTATTAAAATTCTATTCACTCTCTTTAATTATACCCTTTATCACAATTAAAGTCCAATTATGTTTGTTTCTGTTGTGAAGCTTTAATTACCATTTATCCTTGTTAATCATTCCTTTATGCTATTTCTTTGGGTTAAATTATCATCTCATTATCTCTGTCCTGAAGGACTTCTTCTCTCCAGTGATCTCTGCTGGTGTTTTCTCAGTAAGATTTGAATAGTTGTTTGGTGTACAAAGTGACTATGTGGTGACATGGTAAGGAATCTGTGATTCTTAGGAAATATTTTTTAAATAATAAAATTTTTTAAATAATGATACATATTAATTTGGTTGTATAATTTTTCTTTATAAATATCAGTGTATATCTCAATGTATTTGATCTTGGGGTGAGTGCTCCTAGAGTTATTAATTCCTACCTTTGATCATTCTCTCTCTTTAGATTGCAAACTAGCTAGGGGAGAACCACCAGCTACTATAGTTGCTATTGATGAAGAGAGTCGGAATGGTGAGTGAGTTGTTTTTACAATGACTTTTCTAAGAAGGGTTTATTAAAATTCAATCCTTGATTTGATATCAGTAGTGATGTTAAATCCAAATCCAAATCCATAAACAATTCCCCTCTAATTTGTCTATTGTATGAGTATAAATTATGCTATTTCTGGAAGTGCTTTATTTGGATCATGAGAGCTTCTTTCAGTGAATTAAGTGTTTAGTTCTAATTGAGAGGAGGTGATTTTGAGTCAGCACAAGGATGCATGTAACATGGACTGGGGTATTTCTTTGTCAGTATGTAGAGTTGACAATCATGCATATACTCTTCTAATTGAAACACAATGTATTCCTCCAGAGTGATCCACAGGTAAGCCTTACAGTTGAAACTTAAATTGTCTGAAATCTGGTAAAGACTAAAATTCAAAGCTAATTAGACATAGTGATATAATCAGTGAATGAATTACCTGAACTTGCTTTAAGGAGAGAACATGACAAAAGGTTGAAGGCTGAGGAAGAAGTCTGAATTTTCATGTGTTGTCTACAGTAATTAAAAACTAATACTAAACATATTTAAAACTTAAAGGATAATTTTCTTATCAAAATAAATATAAACATTTAAGATTTTGTATTGTAGCATTCTCCTTGCATCTTTGAACTTTAATATATCAATAAAGTTCTCTCCTTTATCTGGTAGCAATAAAATGGTGATCTCTGGGGCTCTACTATTTCAAACTATTCTGTGTGTGAATGAGATCTGGGAGTCATTTTGTGTACTGATTCTGTGGTGGACTTTTCATTGGGTTTGTTTGATTTATACTTCTTCTCTGCTTTAAAAATTGTTTTTCCCAATTAACATTTTAAAAAAGTAAAAAGATTAAAGTGGTTTAATAGAAAGTGAGCTTTTTCCTGTAATTTAGCCTATACACACTTATAATATGTGTAATATCTTCAACAGTTCACTTCATTGTGGATTTATTTTACTCGTTTGAAGAAATGGCACAAATTTATGTTTCTAAGCATTCTTTGTAATCAGTCAAAATGTCTGCAATATTGCTACCCTCTTTTTAAGTAAATTTATGTATATACACAAAATTCTTCTTACATTAAAAAATTATGAGAGTATTTTGATTATTTTTTAAAATCCATATTGATAATGAAAGCATATGAAGTTATAGTTATCATGACCCATTTAAGTAAGTTGGAAATAAATTCTAAAAGCATTTGCCAAAAATACCAGAAAATAATATAATTGGAAAAGATTCTTTCTCACATGTTGAATTATCTTTTATTTTTATTCAGAAATAACCTATATTTTCTAAAAGTTCCACAATGAAAGTTTGAATTTTTCACCAAAGAACAGAAAGCCTACTAGTATGATAGATGGTCTATGTACATTTTTAATGGATTAACTAATTCCCTTGAACATAAAAACTGAGCTGAAATAAGACATTTATTTTTACTAAATAAATCTTGTTTTAATATGTGACTCGGTACGGAATTTTGCCAACCAGGTAATTATAGCCACAGTAATGATGATATTTTATCTTCTTTTGCACTGATTATATTACTACTTTTCAAAGGAGCTTTGAATGCTACAAAGATGTTGCCATAGCAGTGCTGTATAAGAACATGTGGTAAAAGTTCAATATTTGTGTTTTGGAAGAATGTGACATGATACAGTATAGTAATGTTGTGCTCCTTACTTGGCATATTTTGTAGAAACTGCCAACTACTCAGAATGCTGCCAAAGTTGTTCAAGTGCTATCACAAGTAATATAAACACCAACCTAGAAAATAAATATTTTTCATTTTTCTTTCATATTGTTTCTAAAAACATGTTTATCAAACTTCTGCCAGACATTTGTAATATAGTGTGTAATCATCCTTGTCTTAAAAGTCTAAGGGAAACAATTCATGAAAAAGATTTTCTTATTTTTTTTTAGGCAATCTAAGAAAGTTCCCAATAATAAGGCTATTTATAACCATTCTCTTAAACTTTCTTAATTATTTTCCTTTCCGCCTCTTTTAATTGGTAATAATAAAATATCTGTGTATTTTTTGCCAGTAAGGTGAACACTCATTTTTAAGGGTTTGGGTTTCTTAAAAGAAAGGCACAGAAAAGCCTATATTAAGCAAAATTAGTAAATTCATTGTGAATCATCTTGCCATTGGCTAAAAGTTATTGCTGTCTGTTACTAAATCGTCTTTGTTGCTTCACAGAAAGTTAACAGAGATATTATGGGGTTTTTGTACATTTGGGAAATAAAAGATGATACTGAGGTTTCTCTATAATTTGGAAGCAGAATCTCCAAAGGAAAGGGTGCCACAGCTAACTAATGAACTTATGATTGTCAGGACACATATTCTAGAGCTGGGGTATGGTCTAGTTACAGAGTCTTAAGCATACTTGCCTTCAGGAAGGCAGAGGAAATCATATTAAGGCACACTGAATACAACCAGTCAATTTGTCCCTGTAGTTCCTCTTGTCTAAGTTATGTGGGTAGGAGAGGGAGGATGTGAGCATGAAGGTTGTTCCTTTATTTGAAACAATTATGGTGTTAAGGAGAATTTAGATGTTGCCCTCTAGCATCTTTTCCTTCCATTGTCAGAATCACTAGGCTTAGAATACAAGATGAAATTTAAAAACTGTTTTGTTTATATTTTTCTCTTTTTTATGGTTCCCAATTTTATAACCATTAGATTAACAAGAAGTTAAACTTTGCCATGCACACCCCTATGGGTGCAGTTGGAATTTCACTTGAACCTCCTAAGAGGCTTTGGACTTCTGAACAGAATAATCAACATGTATTTATAAAAATTCCTAAATATTAAATAAGGTGTATGTGGGAAGAATATTTTTTGACACTAGGTATTTATAACCCTCCATTTTTGATGGTTTTATCTTTATTCTTCTCCCATGTTCTCCAGAAAGATTGAAACTACCAGAAATTTTTGTAAGAAAATCATAGTGAAAGAAGTATAGGTAGCTCAAGAGTCAGAGATATGACACAACTACAACCTCAGTAACCGAGGCACCAATATGCAGAGATTAGTCAGCCTGGACAATGGTGACGGGGGAAAGCGAAAGGCTACTAAGATATTGTGAGTCTATAGATACATAGGGATGAAAAGATGCTGCAGTAGGTTTTAAAAGATTATTAAATATGAAAATCCTTACCTGGACCTGGCCTTAGTCCATCTTTCTTTCAATGTATGACAACTAGGACACTTTATGAGACATTTCTGACTTTAATTCTCACCCCTTCTCTCTCTGTTTCCTTCTGTCTTAGTTCTGTGATAGTTACTTTGGTTATGTCAAAAAAGTGCATAATGTAAGTTTTGCCTATATAATTTCCAAATGTAAATAAAATAAAAATAATAAAATACTTCATAGAAATCAAACTTTTAAGGATTGTATAGACTTTTTGCTGAGGAAAAGTGATCTAAAAGTGATCCAAAGTGCCTTTGGAAGGGATAGTTCTATTTTTAAGCAGTTTCTCCTGTATGTACTTTTGTCTCACTGCTATTCTGCATCCTTGCATTACAGTGAAGGTAAATAGACTTTGTCTCTTTATTTGAGAGCATTCATTATCAAATCCCAGAATTATTTTTGAGCAAAAGATCATTACCTCCAGAATACAGCAAAAGTAGAAAGCAAGTTTAAATGAATAAAAGAAAATATAATTTTGTATAACAGACTATTGATTAATGAAACAAGACAATTTTCATGAGAAAAGTAGTTCTGTAATGATTTTAGCTAATTAGCAAAGACTGTACAATCTTATAAGATATTAAAACAAGTTTAATATATTACAGGGTTACATGGGATCATGAATGTCAACATAAAGCCAAAGACGTTTAGCAAAATATGGCAGTTCTATTTTTTCTGGATAAATTGGGAAAATATTTCCCTTTGTTATACAATTTTTAGTATACTCATTTAATTTTTAACTACAGAAGGATTAAATATTTTTATAGAACGTTAGTGATCATCTGGCTAAATTGCTTGTACAGGTTGCATAGCACCAAAGTCATGACTGCAAACTCATTTATTATCATTTCTGCATTTCCTTTTCCAACTTATTAAGTCATTCTGAGTTATTTACAGTACAAGCTGTACACAGTGATGAAGAAATAGAGATTTTCCACAAATTATGAAAAAGTCATCATGTTCATTTCCGTGTGTATTTTAATCCTTTTATTACTGTTTTAATGGAAATGATTTGACTGGTCATTATTGGTGAAGCTACATCTGCAACAGTGCATTCTGCTTCTTTCATTTGTGCCAAAGGATTATTTTCTAAAATGTCAGCAGCTACAAACCTGAATGTGTAGCAGAAATAAACAGAAAATTTTCTAAGCATTAAGAAAATAGCTTGATATTTATCTCCTTAAATTATCTACAATTTTATAGAAATTTTATCATATCATATGTCTTTCCTTGTTTGTTAACTAAATAGCACTAAATATGCAGTGAGATTGCTGGAGCTTATGGAAAGACCATAAACAAGGGACAGAAGTGTGCAAAGCAGACAGAAAGCAGAAAGACCAGCAAACTAGGGAAAACTAACCAGCAAATTAACTGTGGAAGTTAGTGACACCTCAATTACTGTTTAAATTTCAGAGTGCTAATGTTATTCAATATGATGAAATATGTGGCAAGAAACTCTTGGTTTCTCAGGAAACAAATATCACCTTTATGGAAAAAGATTCTAATTTTATTTTTCCTTTTAATTTAAAACATTTACTTATAAATGAGCCCGAATTACATAAAATTAAATTATGTCATACAAACATATTCTTAATCCCAAGTGATTCTATTTTAATGGGCAATTTTTCTATAAATGCAGTATTTAAACCAGAGGTCCTTAAGGCAAAAGACTAAAGCTATTTTTTGATGTTATTTCCATAGAAAGTTGAAACATGGGTCATAGTGAACAACAAGAGTGGACTTTGTATTATAAGGAAGTAAGTTTCTATTTACTTATAACCTGGTAGAAAGGCAAATTTTCTTTTTTTCCCTCACGATAGTAAATTCTTCATATTAAAAATAAGTCACTCTAATTTATAGTTTCATTTTTTTTTAAGCTAAAGAAAACACATCTGTGTGACTCAGGTAGCCCACAGGTCACCAGTTTTGGGGGTAATAATCCAGGCAATAGGGATAAAAGAAATGAATTAGAATGATATAAATAAAAGGCAGAGACCCTTGAAGAGGGGAAAAAAGAGCATCTACAGGATTATATTTTTGTGGGAATGGAGTGAGGGGAATTCCCTTTCAGTTTTTGCACATCCAGCTCAATGTTTATATTTAGATTATGTGATTTTTGGAGGTTGTTTAAGGAGTGAATCTGATGGAAATCACAAAGGAACTTGGCAGTGGAGAAAGCACCAAAGGTTAACTGCAGGCTTTCCAATGTTCCTGGGGGTTTTCTCTGCACACAAACATTCTAAGTGTTGTGTGTTCATCTGATCTTCCTAAAGCACACTCTTTGGAAGCTTTAGATTGCATTGTTCCCTGTCCCCCAAGTCTTTTCTTTTCAAAATTTTCTTTAAATATATACAGTTCTATCACTACTTCTGTTCCTCGTGATCAAATATGGGGTACAAGATTACTGATGGGTGTTGCTCAGGCAATTGGGCTGTGAGCTTTGTTTTTTGTTAGGAAACAGAAAATCTAAAATTGGTCACAACCCTCACCTTTGGAGTGTAGTAATCAACAGTGTAAAGATTCTTGCAATCACTGGAAGAAAACAGAAATTCCAAAATGATCTGAAACCCTTTGGGGACTTAAAATACCTTCCATAGCAATTTTCAAAACAAATGTTTAAGTGCCAAATATTCCTAAGCGGAACTGCTAATGTATTCAATTAAATTTAAGTATACTATTTGGATTAAAAAATATAAAAGTACGTAAATATCATTTCATCTGTAACGACTTCATAAAACTTTGGATTATGTATTAAAGCTAGCATTTATTTTAGATTCCTATTAGGTGGTGCGGTTTAAGCATAAATGCATAATTATTTCTTAAAAGAAATAAATATGTACCTTTTAATTATACTTAAGAATAAAAGGTTTGGGGAATTGTAGACTGTGCAACATGGAAGTACTCTCTACAAATGGGTTAATTAAATAAAATCTGGAGATATATGAATATGTTGCTTTATTTTTATGCTGTATTCTAATCCACTGAAATTATATCATTGGGGACAGAATCAAAATTTTTATTTTTTTAGAATCAGTGTTTGATTTATTTTTTAGATCCTGCAGTTTGCCATAGAGTATTCTTATTCTCAGTCTTGATTACTGGGCTGCTTAACACTAAACTCTCCTTATTTCACTCAAGACACTTTGGAAATGTCTGTTTCTACAAGAGCATTCAAAATCTTTTTGCTGCTCTTCCTGACATTTTCTCTCTGTTATTTTCCTTGGAAAAGTTACAAACATATGGAAACAGTGATTTGAACTCTCAAGTTTGTGTGCAATTGTGAAAAGTTTACTTCTCAAGATGGTTTTGGTAAGAAAGGAATAGTTACCATTCAAAAGATATTGTCAAAATTATCCCGGCAAGTTTCTCTGTCAATAACTTTACAAGAAAGTAACTGCAATAGAAAGCTAAGGAGACCGCTTGCTTGCAATTTTCTCTTGCCTATTGTGAAGAACCTCTACCAAATGTCAACAGATTAACTATTGTTATTTCAATTGCTCTCTCATTTGTTCAATCATTCATTTATTTAGCCATTTCTTCACAATACAGTTACTGGTATTTCTTCACACTAAGTTCTGTGAGGTTCCTTGGGGGAGGGAAGAAAATAGGCAAAATCACCTCCCAGCTGCAGAACAAGGTCAGTAACCAGAGAGACAGTAAACCAGAGCAGGAGACAACAGGGAGCATTGGACAGGTAGGGAGACAGTGGGTGCTATTTTAGGTAAAATAGACAGGTAGATCAATGGTACAAAATAGAGGACATGGACACAAACCCAAATAAATACAATTTTCTCATACTGGACAAAGGGTCCAAAAACATGCAATGGAGAAAAGATAGCCTCTTCAACAAATGGTGCTGGGAAAACTGGAAATCCATATGCAACAGAATGAAATTAAACCTCTACCTCTCACCCTACACAAAACTCAACTCAAAATGGATCAAGGACCTCGGAATCAGACCAGAGACCCTGCATCTTATAGAAGAAAAAGTAGGTCCACACCTGCAACTTGTTGGCTTAGGATCAGACTTCCTCAACAGGACTCCCATAGCACAAGGAAAAAAAGCAAGAATCAACAACTGGAATAGATTCTAACTAAAAAGCTTTCTCTCAGCAATGGAAACTATCAGCAATGCGAAGAAAGAGCCTATAGAGTGGGAGAAACTCTTTGCCAATCATACTTCAGATAGAGCTCTAATTTCCAGAATCAATAAAGAACTCCAAAAACTCAACACCCAGACTACAAATAACCCAATCGACAAATGGGCTAAGGAAATGAATAGACACTTCACAGAAGAAGACCTACAAGCAATCAACAAACATGGAAAAATGTTCCACATCTCTAGTAATAAGAGAAATGCAAATCAAAACCACCCTAAGATTCCATCTCACCCCAATTAGAATGGCGATTATCAAGAACACAAGCAACAATAGGTGTTGGCAAGGATGTGGGGAAAAAGGTACACTCATACATTGCTGGTGGGGCTGCAAATTAGTGCAGCCACTCTGGAAAGCAGTGTGGAGATCCCTTAGAAAACTTGGAATGGAACCACAATTTGACTCAGCTATCCCACTCCTTGGCCTATATCCAAAGGACTTAAAATAAGCATACTACAGAGATACAGCCACATCGATGTTCATAGCTGCTCAATTACAATAGCCAGATTGTGGAACCAACCTAGATGCCCTTTAGTTGATGAATGGATAAAGAAACTGTGGTGTATATATATATATATATATATATATATATATATATATATATATTATATATAATAGACTATTACTCAGTTATAAAGAATGATAAAATTATGGCATTTGCAGGCAAATGGATGAAATTGGAGAATATCATGCTAAGTGAGATAAGTCAATCTCAAAAAACCAAAGGAAGAATGATCTCGCTGATAAGCGGATGAGGACATATAATGGGGGGTGGGAGGGGTTAGCATTAGGGTTAGGGTTAGGGATAAGGAGGGTGGTAAGAATGGAGGAAAGAAGGACTGTATAGAGGGAAAAGAGGAGTGGGAGGGGTGGGGGAGAAGGGAAAATAATAATGAATCAAACATCATTGCCCTATGTAAATTTATGATTACACAAATGGTATGCCTTGACTCCATGTACAAATAGAGAAACATCATGTATCCCATTTGTATACAATAATTAAAAAAAGGAAAAAAATATTTATTTCAAAAGGTCAGATTTAAGCAAATTCCTGTACAAAATTAAGAATGAAGATGTGAGGCACACATTTAGCAATGAAATTTATATTATCGATAGGAGAAAATCAAATTCAAATGCACCAAGGATGAATAAGACTGGTGAAGAAATAGAAAGAAGTCAATCAGAGAAGATGAGTATTAACCAATGTGTCTTAGGAAATATAGATGAATGTTGGTAGAAGTAGATCAGTCACAAATGCTTTTAACACTTTATTGATGTGCCAGCAAATCAAATGATGTTGAATTAATCTAGCAACCTATTGTTTACAAAGAATAATTCTTTCTCTTTCTTTCTTTCTTTCTTTCTTTCTTTCTTTCTTTCTTTCTTTCTTTCTTTTTTCATTTTTACAGACTGTAGTTTGATTCATTGTACACAAATGGGGTACAACTTTTCATTTCTATGGTTGTGCACGATGTGGATTCATACCTTTCCTGTAATCATACATACATAGGGATAATTCTTATTTCCATTCATTGCTCTGTATCCTACTTTTGTGTAATTCAAAATTCAAATGCAATAATCATGGGTATATGTGTGTTTGTTAATAATCTCAGATCATTTTTTTCCTTTGGAAAAAAATTATGCTCCACTAAAAACGAAAGTCATAAAATGTAATAAGTCATTTTACTTGGTTTGGTGGCATCATTGCCTCATTTAACACATAATAGAGGATTACTTCAATTATCCCAAAGGTCAGTGGAAACATGACCATTCCATCATAAATTAATACTGAGTGTCTGAAAATCAAGTGATGTGGTACCATCAAAATTAATCAGTTGTTTTTAGTTGTTATATCGTTCTTGAAGTATCATTAGTAAAGAGGGAACATTCAATACTAACAACATCACATTTCAGGGAAATCTTTGGAAACGTTCACTCCACTTGATAGAATGATTATTTTTATATAAGCATGTTTGGGGAAAATTCTGATTAACGGGCTTGGTTTTATTTTCATACTTTAGAACAGGCAAGGTTAGGGGATTATTAGTAAAGGAACAGCATTCCATCAATAATTGCTATTGGGTTCATTTACTAGCCTTAAACATGTTTATTTAGGTATATCAAGACCCTTATTGACAAAAGTCAGACTGAATGTTACAAGGAATTAAAAATGACAATTAATTTAAATGCTATTTTTGAAATCTATCATGATTCTTAGAAACATTAGATTTAAAATTTTGTCATATTGAACAGGATTCATAGAACACTGTTATAAGAAAAAATTTTCTATTTTTGTATTACTGATGACCAATTAATACCTTTATTTGAATTTGTATCCTGTAATGTGTAACAAATATGGAAGTTAATATTTTTCTTGCTATTTAAACATTCTTTTTTTACACAAATCTTAATCTCTTTAAAATGATGTTTAAAATGATTCCACAGGTTCTTATTAGTTGGTAGAACTTGTTTTTCTGAATCTGGGTCTTGGGAGAAAAGCAATGATTGTATTTTTTATTTCAACTTGTTTGAAAATTCCCACTACGCTTACAAAGCACCATTTTCTTCATTTATATTCAAATTTTAATAAACATGTTAATCTTTCCTTTCTTTCTTTTCCTTTCTTTTTTATACAAAATCAACTAAAATTCATGATTGATTTTGAGGAGACTAAACTACCAGAAATTTGAAATTAAATGAGATCATTATCATCTTTTTCACACAATACTAATTAACCTGTCAACCTTGCATGTTTCTCTGATTAGATAGAAATAACTATGTTATGTATAGAAATTTTTGTTATTGTTGGAAGATGAAACACTGATGGAAATTGTGTAAGCATTCTTTATGACTTCTTTTAAAAGACTTCAGAGATCATCATCTGAGCTTCAGTATTATAAAAGCACGCTGTTTAACAGTGATGAGGTATTATGTTGTATTTTAAATATTAATGTGAATTTAGCATTCTCCTTCAGGGTATGTCTATCTTTGACTTTAAATTTAATTTTTAAACTTAATAACTATTAGTTAAAACAAAATATACATAAGAAATGCTTTCTTCATTCTTTGACACAGATTTTGGGGAAGGCCTGCACAATGTTTATAGGAGTCTTACAAGAATAAAACATATAATTGTACTTATTTTAACAATGGTTGATAAACAAGGAGAATCACTGTTTATTTTGTAAACATATAGAATTTAGTTAGTATATGAATGTAAAACCATGCTCTCAGGGAAAGTCAGGATTGAAGGCAAACATCAGGCTAACATTTTTCTACAATTGGCAGTGCTTACCATTAACCTTAGAATGGAGAATATCAGAAATTTACATTCATTAGATTACATTTTCTGTTAGAACAAAAACTGAATCTGCTTCCATTCATTGCAATAATCCCAAAATCCTCCTGGTACATACTTAGTAGGCATTCAAACATTTTTTTTTTTTTTTGCTGAATCATTAACATTAATATGAATTCCACAAACACCAGATACCTTCATAGTTAAATGACACTTTACCTATTTAGGCTAGTTTGTAGTGTTATTATCATAAAGAATTTTCAACATAATCAACCCTTAATCAAATTCACTGTGCACATGTAAAAATATATATTGTATTCCTTTTTAATTCCAAGTATTGATTTTGCTTGCAAGACCACATCTACAATGCTCAGACATATTTCATTTTTTTCTCTGCAATAATAGGAAAGAATTACAATAATATCAAACATGAAGGGATGCTGTTGTATATGTGTACCTGAATATGTGAATATAATTATATTGAATATTATTTAAAACTAAAGAAAATATAATTTAGATTTTTTAAGTCTATTTTCTTGACACTGAAAGAGTGAAAGATACACAAATCCATACTTTTTCTACTATTTGCATATTGGAAAGCATTTTATATAATTGAACATTTGATTATATAAATAATCAAGTAGACTTACAAAATAATGTTTTATTTGTTTTGGGTGTGTTACATAATTTTTGCAGATGAAATTTATCAACATACTGATTTGATATATTATTAAAGTGTCTGTAAAAAATACAGTCTAATTATATAACAAGTTATGTTTGATTTTTAACAACTAACTCTTAAAAAAAAAACTTCATTTACGACTATTAACCTGTCAGGAAAGTTGGATCAATAAGAAGTGTTTGAATCAGTGACATTTTTGAAAAGCATAATTAGGTAAAATGTAATATTTTAATTAAAGAAAATGCTGCAGGATTACATGATAACTTTTGTTGGCTATTTGCTATGTACTCTCCATGTGTTAGTTCTTTTAAAATACAGTTATTATGAATAAGTAAATATTTATTGACTAAGTCTCTAAAAACTGCAAAATGTTGGAAACATACCAAATACTTGAATTTTAATTTCATAAATGAAAAAAACTCATTTGCAATTAGTTTTTTTTTTTTGCTTATAATTTTTTTTCACTGTAAACAAATGGGATACATGTTGTTTCTCTGTTGTACATGGAGTAAGGCATAGCATTTGTTTAATCATAAATTTACATAGGGTAATGTTGTTTGATTCATTCTGTTATTTTTTCCCTTCCCCCCACACCTCACACCACACTTTTCATTCTATACAGTCTTTCCTTCCTCCATTCTTGCCCCCCTCCCTAAACCTAACCCTAACCCTAACACTAAACCCTCCCATCCCCCATTATATGTCATCATCCACTTATCAGCGAGATCATTCATCCTTTGGTTTTTTGAGAATGGCTTATCTCACTTAGCATGATATTCTCCAATTCCATCCATTTGCCTGCAAATGCCATAATTTTATCATTCTTTATAACTGAGTAACAGTCTATTATATATATTATATATATATATATATATATATATATATATATATATATACCACAGTTTCTTTATCCATTCATCAACTGAAGGGCATCTAGGTTGGTTCCACAATCTGGCTATTGTAATTGAGCAGCTATGAACATCAACGTGGCTGTATCTCTGTAGTATGCTTATTTTAAGTCCTTTGGATATAGGCCAAGGAGTGGGATAGCTGAGTCAAATTGTGGTTCCATTCCAAGTTTTCTAAGGGATCTCCACACTGCTTTCCAGAGTGGCTGCACTAATTTGCAGCCCCACCAGCAATGTATGAGTGTACCTTTATCCCCATATTCTCTCCAACACCTATTGTTGCTTGTATTCTTGATAATCACCATTCTAATTGGGGTGAGATGGAATCTTAGGGTAGTTCTGAATAGCATTTCTCTTATTACTAGATATGTGGAACATTTTTTCATATGTTTGCTGACTGCTTGTAGATCTTCTTCTGTGAAATGTCTGTTCATATCCTTAGCCCATTTGTTGATTGGATTATTTGTCTTCTTGGTGTAGAGTTTTTTGAGTTCTTTATATATTCTGAAGATTAGTGCTCTATCTGAAGTATGAGTGGCAAAGATTTTCTCCCACTCTGTAGGCTCTTTCTTCGCATTGCTGATAGCTTCCTTTGCTGAGAGATAGCTTTTTAGTTTGAATCTATCCCAGATATTGATTCTTGCTTTTATTTCTTGTGCTATGGGAGTCCTGTTGAGGAAGTCTGATCCTAAGCCAACAAGTTGCAGGTGTGGACCTACTTTTTCTTCTATAAGATGCAGGGTCTCTGGTCTGATTCTGAGGTCCTTAATCCATTTTGAGTTTAGTTTTGCTCATGGTGAGAGATATGGGTTTAGTTTCATTCTGTTGCATGTGGATTTCCAGTTTTCCCAGCACCATTTGTTGAAATTTGTTGAATTTCTCCATTGCATATTTTGGGCACCATTGTCTAGTATGAGAAAATTGAATTTCTTTGGGTTTGCGTCTGTGTCCCCTATTCTATACTATTGATCTACCTGTCTATTTTGGTACCAATACCATGCCATTTTTGTTACTATTTCTTTGTAGTATAGTTGAAGTTCTGGTATTGCAATATCCCCTGCTTCATTTTTCCTGCGAAGGATTGCTTTAACTAATCTGGGTTTCTTATTCTTCCAGGTGAATTTCATGATTGCTTGCTCTATTTCTGTAAGGTATGTCATTGGGATTTTAATCAGAATTGCATTGAATCTGTATAGCACTTTTGGTAGTATGGCCACTTTGACAATATTAATTCTGCCTATCCAAGAACATGGGCAATCTTTCCATCTTCTAAGGTTTTCTTTAATTTCTTTCTTTAGTGTTCTGTAGTTCTCATTGTAGAGGTCTTTCACCTCTTTTGTTAGATTGAGCTCCAACTATTTTATTTTTTTCGAAGCTATTTTGAATGGGGTGGTTTTCCTAATTTTTCTTTCGAAGGGTTCATCATGTATAAAAATGCATTAGATTTATGAGCATTGGTCTTATATTCTGCTACTTTACTGAATTCCCTTATGAGTTCTATAAGTTTTCTGGTGGAATTTCCTGGTTCCTCTAAGTATATAATCATATCATCAGCAGATAGGGATAGATTGAGTTCTTCTTTTCCTATTCGTATCCCTTTAATTTCTTTGGTCTGTCTAATTGCTCTGACTAGAGTTTCAAGGACGATGTTGAATAGAAGTGGTGAAAGGGGGCATCCCTGCCTTGTTGCAGGTTTTTAGGGGGAATGCTTTCAGTTTTTCACCATTTAGAATGATATTAGCCATGGGCTTCGCGTAGATGGCCTTTACAATGTTAAGGAATGTTCCCACTATCCCTATTTTTTCTAGTGTTTTGAGCACGAAGTGGTGCTGTATTTTATGAAATTCTTTTTCTGCATCTATTGAAATAATCATGTGATTCTTGACTTTAAGTCTGTTGATATGGTGAATTACATTTATTGATTTCCTGATGTTAAACCAACCTTGCATCCCTGGGATGAAACCCACTTGATTATGGTGCACTATCTTTTTAATATGTTTTTGTATGCAGTTTGCTAAAATTTTGTTTAGAATTTTTGCGTCGATGTTCATTAAGGATATTGGTCTGAAATTTTCTTTCCTTGATGTGTCTCTGTCTGGTTCAGGTATCAGGGTAATATTGACTTCATAGAATGAGTTTGGGAGGGTTCCCTCCTCTTCTATTTCCTGGAATACTTTGAGGAGTATTGGAATGAGTTATTCTTTAAAGGTTTTTTAGAACTCGGCTGAGAACCCATCTGTTCCTGAACTTTTCTTTGTTGGTAGGCTTTTGATGACTTCTTCTATTTCATTACTTGAAATTGGTCTATTTATATTTTGTATGTCCTCCTCTTTCTTTTTAGGTATTTCATATGTCTCTAGAAACCTGTTGATGTCTTCGAAATTTTCTATTTTGTTTCAGTATAGATTTTCAAAATAACTTCTAATTATGTTTTGTACTTCAATTGTGTCTATTGTGATATTTCCTTCTTCATTCCGAATTTTAGTAATTTGGGTTTTCTCTCTTCTTCTCTTTGTTAGTGTGGGTAAGGGTTAATCAATTTTGTTTATTTTTTCAAAGAACCAACTCTTTATTTTGTCAATTTTTTCAATTGTTTCTTTCATTTCAATTTTGTTGATTTCAGCTCTTAGTTGACTATTTCCTGTCTTCTACTACTTTTTGGTCTTGTTCTGTTCTTCTTTTTCCAGGGCTTTGAGCTGTAGTGTTAGATTGTTTATTTGTTGATTTTTCTCTTCTTTTATTGAATGTGCTCCATGAAATAAATTTTCCTCTAAGTACTGCTTTCATAGTGTCCCACAGATTTTGATATGATGTTTCTTTGTTCTGTTACTTGTAAGAATTTTTAAATTTCCTTCCTGATATCTTCTGTTATATATTCATCATATAATAACATATTGTTTAATCTCCAGGTGTTGGAGTAGTTTCTGTTTTTTACTCTTTCATTTATTTCTAATTTCAATCCATTATGATCTGATAGAATACAAGGTAGTGTCTCTGTCTTCTTGTATTTGCAAATGTTAGCTTTGTGGCATAATATGTGGTCTATTTTAGAGAAGGTTCCATGTGCTGCTGAAAAGAAAGTGTATTCATTCGTTGTTGGATGGTATATTGTATAAATGTCCATTAAGTCTAAATTATTGATTGTATTATTGAGATCTATGGTTTCTTTGTTTAATTTTTGTTTGGAAGATCTGTCCAGTGGTGAGAGAGGCATGTTAAAATCACCTAGTATTATTGTATTATGGTCTATTTGGTTTCTGAGATTGAGAAGAATTTGTTTGACATACATGGGTGAGCCACTGTTTGGGGCATAGATATTTATGATTGTTATGTCTTGCTGATTTATGGTTCCCTTAAGCAGTATGAAATGTCCTTCTTTATCCCTTCTGACTAACTTTGGCTTGAAGTCCACATTATCTGAAATGAGGATAGATACCCCAGCTTTTTCGCTGAGTCCATGTGCATGGAATGTTTTTCCCCATCCTTTCAGCTTTAGTCTATGGATCTCTCTTTCTATGAGATGAGTCTCTTGCAGGCAACATATTGTTGATCTTTCTTTTTAATCCAATCTACCAGTCTATATCTTTTGAAAGATGAGTTCAGGCCATTAATATTCAGTGTTATTATTGAGATATGATTTGTATTCCCGGTCATTTGGCTCATCATTTTTTTTTTTTTTGACACGACATTGTTTCTCCTTTATTTGATAATTCCTTTAGGATAGTTCCTCCCTTTGCTGATTTGCATCTTTGTTTTTTATCTCTTCCTCATGGAATATTTTGCTGAGAATGTTCTCTAATGCCTGCTTTCTTTTTGTAAATTCTTTTAGCTTTTGTTTATCATGGAAGCATTTTATTTCATCATCAAATGTGAAGGTAAGTTTTGCTGGGTAAAAGATTCTTGGTTGGCATTTGTTTTCTTTTTTTTATTGTAATCAAATGGGATACATGTTGTTTCTCTGTTTGTACATAGAGTAAAGGCATACCATTTGTGTAATCATAAATTTACATAGGGTAATGTTGGTTGATTCATTCTATTATTTTTTCCCTTCCCCCAACCCCTCTATCTTTTCCCTCAATCCAGTCCTTCCTTCTCATTCTTGCCCCCCTACCTAACACTAACTCTAACCCTAAAACTAACCCCTCCCACACCCCATTATGTATCATCATCCACTTATCAGCGAGATCATTCTTCCTTTGTTTTTTTGAGATTGGCTTATCTCACTTAGCATGATATTCTCCAATTTCATCCTTTTGCCTGCAAATGCCATAATTTTATCATTCTTTATGGCTGAGTAATATTCCATTGTGTACATATGCCACAGTTTCTTTATCCATTCATCAATTGAAGGGCATCTAGGTTGGTTCCACAATCTGGCTATGGTGAATTCAGCAGCAATGAACATTGATATGGCTGTATCTCTGTAGTATGCTGATTTTAAGTCCTTTGGGTATAGGCCAAGGAGTGGGATAGCTGGGTCAAATGGTAGTTCCATTCCAAGTTTTCTAAGGAATCTCCATACTGCTTTCCAGAGTGACTGCACTATAATTTGCAGCCCCACCAGCAATGTATGAGTGTACCTTTTTCCCCACATCCTCGCCAACTCCTGTTGTTGCTTATATTCTTGATAATCGCCATTCTAATTGGGGTGAGATGGAATCTTAGGGTGGTTTTGATTTGCATTTCTCTTATTACTAGAGATGTTGAACATTTTTCCATATGTTTGTTGATTGCTTGTAGGTCTTCTTCTGTGAAGTGTCTATCATTTCCTTAGCCCATTTGTCGATTGGGTTATTTGTAGTCTGGGTGTTGAGTTTTTTGAGTTCTTTATAGATTCTGGAGATTAGTGCTCTATCTGAAGTATGATTGGCAAAGATTTTCTCCCACTCTGTAGGCTCTTTCTTCGCATTGCTGATAGTTTCCATTGCTGAGAGAAAGCTTTTTAGTTTGAATCTATCCCAGTTGTTTATTCTTGCTTTTATTTCTTGTGCTATGGGAGTCCTGTTGAGGAAGTCTGGTCCTAAGCCGACATGTTGAAGACCTGGACCTACTTTTTCTTCTATAACATGCAGGGTCTCTGGTCTGATGCCGTGGTCCTTAATCCATTTTGAGTTTTTTGTGTAGGGTGAGGATAGGGGTTTATTTCATTCTGTTGAATATGGATTTCCAATTTTCCCAGCACCATTTTTGAAGAGGCTATATTTTCTCCATTGCATATTTTTGGCACCTTTGACTAGTATGAGAAAATTATATTTATTTGGGTTTGTGTCCGTGTCCTCTATTCTGTAACATTGATCTACCTGTCTATTTTGGTTCCAATACCCTGCCATTTTTGTTAGAAATTGCTTTGTAATATAGTTGAAGTTCTGGTATTGCAATATCCCCTGCTTCATTTTTCCTGTGAAGGATTGCTTTAGCTAATCTGGGTTTCTTATTCTTCCAGATGAATTTCATGATTTATTGTTCTATTTCTGTTAGGTACATCGTTGGGATTTTAATTGGAATTGTATTGAATCTGTATAGTACTTTTGGTAGTATGGCCATTTTGACAATATCAATTCTGCCTATCCAGGAACATGGGAGATATTTCCATCTTCTAAGGTGTTCTTTAATTTCTTTCTTTAGTGTTCTGTAGTTCTCATTGTAGAGGTCTTTCACCTCTTTAGTGAGATTGATTCCCAAGTATTTTATTTTTTTCGATGCTATTGTGAATTGGGTAGTTTTCTTAACTTCTCTTTCTGAAGATTCATCACTTATGTTTAAAAATACATTAGATTTATGAGCATTGATCTTATATCCCACTACTTTACTAAATTCACTTATGAGTTCTAAGTGTTTTCTGGTGGAATTTCCTGGTTCCTCTAAGTATATAATCATATCATCAGCAAATAGGGATAGTTTGAGTTCTTCTTTTCCTATTCGTATCCCTTTAATTTCTTTGGTCTGTCTAATTTCTCTGGCTAGAGTTTCAAGGAGGATATTGAATAGGAGTGGTGACAGAGCACATCCCTGCCTTGTTCCAGATTTTAGGGGGAATGCTTTCAATTTTTTACCATTAAGAATGATATTAGACATGGGCTTAGCATAGATGGCCTTTACAATGTTAAGGAATGTTCCCACTATCCCTATTTTTTCTAGTGTTTTGAGCACGAAGTGGTGCTGTATTTTATGAAATTCTTTTTCTGCATCTATTGAAATAATCATGTGATTCTTGACTTTAAGGCTGTGGATATGGTGAATTACATTTATTGATTTCCTGATGTTGAACCAACCTTGCATCCCTGGGATGAAACCCACTTGATCATGATGCACTATCTTTTTAATATGTTTTTGTATGCGATTTGCTAAAATTTTGTTAAGAATTTTTGCGTCGATGTTCATTAAGGATATTGGTCTGAAATTTTCTTTCCTCGATGTGTCTCTGTCTAGTTTAGGTATCAGGGTGATATTGGCTTCATAGAATGAGTTTGGGAGAGTTCCCTCCTCTTCTATTTCATGGAATACTTTGAAAAGTATTGGAATTAGCTCTTCTTTAAGATATTTATGATTCTTTTAGATATTTATGATCGTTATGTCTTGCTGATTTATGGTTCCCTTAAGCAGTATGAAATGTCCTTCTTTATCCTTTCTGACTAACTTTGGCTTGAAGTCCACATTATCTGAAATGAGGATGTATACCCCAGCTTTTTTGCTGGGTCCATGTGCATGGTATGTTTTTTCCCATCCTTTCACCTTTAGTATATGGGTATCTCTTTCTATGAGATGAGTCTCTTGCAGGCAACATATTGTTGAATCTTTCTTTTTTATCCAATCTGCCAGTCTATGTCTTTTTTTGTAGAACTTGGTTGAGAACCAATCAGGTCCTGTACTTTTCTTTGTTGGTAGGCTTTTGATGACTTCTTCTATTTCATTACTTGAAATTGGTCTATTTAAATTGTGTATGTCCTCCTTGTTTAGTTTAGGCAATTCATACGTCTCTACAAACTTGTTGATATCTTCGAAATTTTCTATTTTTTTGGAGTATAGATTTTCAAAAGAGCTTCTAATTATGTTTTGTATTTCAATCATGGCTATTGTGATATTTCCTTGTTCATTCCGAATTTTGGTGATTTGGGTTTTCTCTCGTCTTCTCTTTGTTAGTGTGGCTAAAGGTTTATCAATTTTGTTTATTTTTTCGAAGAACCAACTATTTATTTTGTCAATTTTTTGTATTGTTTCTTTTGTTTCAATTTCATTGATTTCAGCTCTGAGTTTAACTATTTTCTGTGTTCTACTACTTTTGGGGTTGGTCTGTTCTTCTTTTTCTAAGGCTTTGAGCTGTAGTGTTAGGTCGTTTATTTGTTGTGTTTTACTTCTCTTATTGAATGTGCTCCATGAAATAAATTTTCCTCTAAGTACTGCTTTCATAGTGTCCCAGAGATTTTGATATGATGTTTCTTTGTTCTCATTTACCTCTAAGAATTTTTAAATTTCCTTCCTAATATCCTGTGTTATCCATTCATCATATAATAGCATATTGTTTAATCTCCAGGTGTTGGAGTAATTTCTGTTTTTTACTCTTTCATTTATTTCTAATTTCAATCCATTATGATCTGATAAAATACAAGGAAGTGTCTCTATCTTCTTGTATTTGCTAACATTACCTTGTGGCATAATATATGGTCTATTTTAGAGAAGGATCCATGTGCTGTTGAGAAGAAATTGTATTCACTCTTTGTTGCATGGTATATACTATAAATGTGTGTTAACTCTAAGTTATTGATTGTGTTATTGAGTTCTATGGTTTCCTTGTTCAATTTTTGTTTGGAAGATCTGTCCAGTGGTGAGGGAGGCATGTTAAAATCACCTAGTATTATCATATTATGGTCTATTTGGTTTCTGAAATTGAGAAGGATTTGTTTGACATACATGGGTGAGCCACTGTTTGGGGCATAGATATTTATGATTGTTATGTCTTGCTGATTTATGGTTCCCTTAAGCAGTATGAAATGTCCTTCTTTATCCCTTCTGACTAACTTTGGCTTGAAGTTCACATTATCTGAAATGAGGATGTATACCCCAGCTTTTTTGCTGGGTCCATGTGCATGGTATATTTTTTCCCATCCTTTCACCTTTAATCTATGGGTATATCTTTCTATGAGATGAGTCTCTTGCAGGCAACATATTGTTGGATCTTTCTTTTTTATCCAATCTGCCAGTCTATATCTTTTGATTGATGAGTTCAGGCCATTAATATTCAGTGTTATTATTGAGATATGATTTGTATTCCCAGTCATTTGACTCATTTTATTCATTTATTTGTTTATTTTTGACACGACTTGGTTCCTCTTTATTTGAGAGTTCCTTTAGGATAGGTCCTCACTTTGGTGATTTGCATCTTTGTTTTTCATCTCTTCCTCATGGAATATTTTGCTGATAATGTTCTGTAATGCTGGCTTTCTTTTTGTATATTCTTTTAGCTTTTGTTTATCATGGAAGGATTTTATTTCATTATCAAATGTGAAGGTAAGTTTTGCTGGGTATAAGATTCTTGGTTGGCATCCATTTTCTTTTAGAGCTTGAAAAATGTTGTTCCAGGCCCTTCTAGCTTTTAAGGTCTGGATTGAAAAATCTGCTGATATCCGTATGGTTTCCCCCTGAATGTAATTTGGTTCTTTTCTCTCACAGCCTTTAAAATTCTGTCTTTATTTTGTATGTTAGGTATTTTCATTATAATGTGCCTTGGTGTGGGTCTGTTGTAATTTTGTGTATTTGGAGTCCTATAAGCCTCTTGGATTTGATGACTTGATTTTTCATTTCATTCTTCAGATTTGGGAAATTTTCTGAAATTATTTCATTGAATAGATTGTTCATTCCTTTGGTTTGTTTCTCTAAGCCTTCCTCAATCCCAATAATTCTCAAATTTGGCCTTTTCATGATATCGCATAGTTCTTGGAGATTCTGTTCATGATTTCTTACCATCTTCTCTGTTTGTTCAACTTTGTTTTCAAGGCTAAATATTTTTTCTTCAATATCTGAGGTTCTGTCTTCCAGGTGTTCTATCCTATTGGTTATACTTTCTATGGACTTCTTAATTTGGTTTATTGTTTCCTTCATTTCAAGGATTTCTGTTTGGTTTTTTTTCAATATCTCTAACTCTTTATTGAAATGGTCTTTTGCTTCCTGTATTTGCTCTTTTACCTGTCGATTGGTGCATTCATTCAATGCCTGCATTTGCTCTTTCATTTCATCATTTGCTTTCCTTATCATGTTAATTATGTACATTCTGAACTCCCTTTCTGACATTTCTTCTGCCATGCTGTCATTGGATTTTATTGATGTAACATCCAGATTTGTTTGAGGCATTATATTCCCTGGTTTTCTCATGTCGTTCAGGTATAGTGGACTGCTGAGATATTGCAGATTTCCTCTATTGACTTATAATGTCCCTGAAGATTGCTAGTGTATCCCCTCTTATCCTTCAGTAGCCTGAAGTCTTGGAGGAAGTTGATAATGCCGTGCTCCACAAGGAAGCTGCCTCTCTAGGGGTGGTGATCTTCAGGTGGGGTATATTCCCTGGTAGTGGGCAGAGGTGCCTCCATTTGTTGACCAATGGTCATCCAAAGGGGAACTATGCTGCGGGTGAGGCAAGGTCTGTTTGGGCCTGTGTCTCTGGTTTTACCATCCTTGTGGGAAAACCTCACCTGGTGGGGAAGACTCACCCAGTGGGGAGGTCTCGCTGGTCAGTTCCCCTCGTAGAGGTTCCCCTCAGTCCACAACTACCGCCTGGGCAGGGCAGCCTTCCAGGCAACGTTCCCAGGGGCCCGGACCTACCTCCTGGGCCTGGGAGCCTCACCCTAGCAGACGAGTCTCCTTAGGTTGCCCTTCCTCAGAGAAGCTGCCCGCAGTCCTGGAACCTTCACTCCGCCCCTCAGCTTGTCTCTGTGTAGCTCTTTCACCAAAAGGCACCTAGGTCCCCGGACCATGCTTTGCACCTAATCGCCTGGGTATGCGACCCCTCCTCTGAGCAGCCACCTGGAGCCTCGTACATATGCTCCGATCCCCAGTGACCCACCGCTCGCCTGTTCCTCCAGGCAGCCACCCGGTGTTCTGTGTGGGCGCTTAAAGACCAAGCAACTCATTGCACACCTCCACCTCCTCAGGACAGCCCCCCCCATTTTTCGGGAGGTTGCTCTGAGTCCAAACAGCTCACCACCCAGCTATTCCTCTGGCAGCTGCCGGAGCCCTGGCAGGTTGCTCCGAAACCAAGCATTGTGCTGCGCGGCCTCCTCTGCAAAGTTCCCTGCTCTCCGTGTTCACTGCTCCAGCGGGGAGAAGGGTATCTTGCTGCCTGGGCAGGGCAGCCTTCCCAGGCAATGTTCCCAGGGGTCCGGACTTATCTCCTGGGTCTGTGAGACTCACCCTTTGCACATGAGTCTCCTTAGGCTGCCTCTCCTCAGAGAATTTGCCCGCAGTCCTGGAACCTTCGCTCCGCCCCTCAGCTTGTCTCTGTGTAGCTTTTCCCCAAAAGGCGCCTAGGTCCCCGAACTGTTCTTTGAACCTAATCGCCTGGCTATGCGACCCCTCCTCTGAGCAGCCACCTGGAGCCTCGTACATATGCTCCGAGCCCCAGTGACCCGCCACTCGCCTCTTCCTCCAGGCAGCCACCCGGTGTTCTGTGTGGGCGCTTGAAGACCAAGCAACTCATTGCGCACCTCCACCTCCTCAGGACAGCCCCCCCCATTTTTCGGGAGGTTGCTCTGAGTCCAAACAGCTCACCACCCAGCTATTCCTCTGGCAGCTGCCGGAGCCCCGACAGGTTGCTCCGAAACCAAGTGTTGTACTGTGCAGCCTCCTCTGCAAAGTTCCCCGCTCTCCGTGTTCACTGCTCCAGCGGGGAGAAGGGTATCTTGCTGCCTGGGCAGGGCAGCCTTCACAGGCAATGTTCCCAGGGGCCCGGACTTATCTCCTGGGCCTGGGAGCCTCACCATTCGCAGACGAGTCTCCTTAAGCTGCCTCTCCTCAGAGAATCTGCCTACAGTCCTGGAACCTTCGCTCCACCCCTCAGCTTGTGTCTGTAACTCTTCCACCGAAAAGCCGCCTAGGACCTGGGACTCTGCTCTGCACCTAATCGCCTGCCTATGCAGGCTGTCCTCTGGGCAGCCGACGAAGCCCGGCAGTTTACTCTGAAACCAAGTGCTCTGCTGAGCAGCTTCCTCTGCAAAGTTCCCAGTTGTCCGAGTTTACTGCTCCAGCATATGGAGGTGTGTCTCGCAGGGCAACTCTACTTCACAAAGTTCCCTGTGTTCCCGGACTACCGCCCCATCCGGGACGCCTCTCCAACGGGAGAGACTCACCGGCGACTTTGAGTTGGTCCCAAGTCACTAACTATCTCTTCATTTGAATCCTGAGTCCTGGAGCAACATGAAATGCAGCCGCCCTCTAGTCCGCCATCTTGAAAAACCCCAGCATCTGTTTTCTTTCAGGGTTTGGTAAATATTGTTTTAGGCCCTTCTAGTTTTTAGGGTCTGGATTGAAAAATCTGCTGATATTCTTATTGGTTTCCCCCTGAATGTAATTTGGTTCTTTTCTCTCACAGCCTTTAAAATTCTGTCTTTATTTTGTATGTTAGGTATTTTCATTATAATGTGCCTTGGTGTGGGTCTGTTGTAATTTTGTGTAAAATTGTGTAATTTTGTGTATAAGTCTCTTGTATTTGATTTTCCATTTCATTCTTCAGATTTGGGAAATTTTCTGAAATTATTTCATTGAATAGATTGTTCATTCCTTTGGTTTGTTTCTGTAAGCCTTCCTGAATCCCAATAATTCTCAAATTTGGCCTTTTCATGATATCCCATAATTCTTGTAGATTCTGTTCATGATTTCTTACCATCTTCTCTGTTTTTTCAACTGTGTTTTCAAGGTTAAATATTTTGTCTTCAATATCTGAGGTTCTGTCTTCCAGGTGTTCTATCCTATTGGTTATGCTTTCTATGGAGTTCTTAATTTGTTGTATTGTTTCCTTCATTTTAAGGATTTCTGTTTTTTTTTTTTTCAATATCTCTAAGTCTTTAGTGAAATGATCTTTTGCTTCCTGTATTTGCTCTTTTAACTGTCAATTGGTGTGATCATTCAATGCCTACATTTGCTCTTTCATCTCTTTGTTTGCTTCCCTGATCATTTTAATTATGTACATTCTGAACTCCCTTTCTGTCATTTCTTCTGCCATACTGTCATTGGATTTTATTGATGTAACATGTAGATTTGTTTGGGGCATTTTCTTCCCTTCTTTTCTCATATTGTTCAGGGATCAGTGGATCCCTGAGATATTGCAGATTTCCTCTATTGACTTATAGTGTCCCTGAAGATTTCTAATATATCCCCTCCTAGCCTTCAGTAGCCTGAAGTCTTGGAGGAAGTTGATAATGCCATGCTCCACAAGGAAGCTGCCTCTCTAGGGGTGGTGGCTTTCAGGTGGGGTATATTCCCTGCTAGTGGGCAGAGGTGCCTGCATTTGTTGACCAATGGTCATCCAAAGGGAAACTAGGCTGCAGGCTGAGGCAAGGCCTTTTTGGGCCTGTGTCTCTGTTTTTACCGTCCTTATGGGAAAACCTCACCCGGCAGGGAAGACTTACCAGGTGGGGAGGTCTCGCTGGTCAGTTCCCCTCCTAGAGGTTCCCCTCAATCCACAACTACCTCCTGGGCTGGGCAGCCTTCCTCTGCAACGTTTCCAGGGTCCTGGACCTACCTCCTGGGCCTGGAAGCATTGTCCTGTGTGGAAGAGTCTCCTTAGGCTGCCTCTCCTCAGAGATCCTGTCCTCAGTCCTGGAACCTTCCCTCTGCCCCTAAGCCTGTCTCTGTGAGGCTCTTCCAACAAGAAGCCCCCTAGGTCCTGGGACCATGCTCTGCAACTAATTGCCTGGCTGTTTGGCCCCTCCTCTGAGCAGCCACCTGGAGCCCTGGTGCAATTGCTCCAAGTCCAAGCAACCTGCTGCACACCTCCTCCTTCGGGCAGCTGCCTGGTATTCCGGTGCAGTTGCTCCAAGTCCAAGGGACTCGCTGCATGATTTCTCCTCCAAGAAGCCACCTGGAGTTCAGGTACAGTTGCTCTGAGTCCAAGCAACTTGCTGCACGCCTCCTCTTCTGGGCAGCACCCCCCCCCACCGTGTTCCAGTGCAGTTGCTCTGAGTCCAAGCAACTCCTCGTGCACCTCCTCCTCTGGGCAGCCTCCCAGAGTTCTGGTGCGGTTGCTCCGAGTCCAACCGTTGTGCTGAGTGGCCCTTCTCTATAATGCTCCCAGTTGTCCGAGTTTACTGCTCCAGCGTGTGGAGGGGTGTCTCGTTGGGCAACTCTACTTCACAAAGTTCCCTGTGTTCCAGGACTACTGCCCCATCCGGGACGCCTCCCCAACGGGACAGACTCACCTGGTGACTTTGAGTTGGTCCCAAGTCTCTTAATATCTCCTCTTCTTCAATCCTGAGTCCTGGAGCAACATGAAATGCAGCCACCCTCTAGTCTGCCATCTTGAAAAAACCTCGCAATTTGACATTTCTATTTTAAAATTAAATTTAAAACTCCAGAAACAGTAACTGATGTTTGATAACCATAACTTCAATAAAATAGGATAAAATTCAAATTATATTTTTGTAGAATGGAAATATGATATGTACAGAAACAGGGTGTACATACATACACGCAATCTACAAATAATATCTCACATATACACAAGCACATAAACACACACACATGATGCCAAAAAATTTAAAAAGATAAAGTTTAAAAATACTTATCAAATTGATTCATATCAAAGGTGCTAAAAATATGTGTTGGAGAATGGACTGCCTATTCAATAAAAGATGATGGGGAAACTGAATGTCCTTATGCAGAAGAATAAAACTTGAACTCTATCTCTTAGTCTGTACAACAATCATCTCAAAATGGACTGAAGACATAAATATAAGACCTAAAACTGACACTACTAAAAGAAAATATAAGGGAAACAATGATTTCCTGGGGCAGAATCCCAGAAGCACAAAAAACAAAAACAAAAATTGAAAAATGAAATTATTTTACACCACAGTGCTTCTTCTGCAGAGCAAACAAAACATTCCACAGAGTGAAGAGACAACTTACAGAATGGGAGAAAATATTTGACAACTATTGATCTTACAAAGGATTCATATTCATAATATATATATGGAACATAAAAGATTTAATAACAGAAAACTGAATAACCCAATTTAAAAAATATTTGAGTAATTGAAAAAGATACTCCTCCAAAGAAAAAATTCAAATGGTCAACAAATTTATGAAAAAATGTTCAACTTCCATAGATGTTAGGTAATTGCAAGTCAAAACTATAACAGGAAACCATCCAACCACAGTTAGATGAGTAATGTTTTAAAAATTAAAAATACCAATGCTGATGAGGATGTGGAGAAAAAGAAACTCTTTATATGCTGTTGGTAGAAATGTAAATCTGTATAGCCATTAAAGAGAATATTATGAAGCTTCCTCTGAATTCTAAAAATAGATCTACCTTATGATTCAGTTGTCCCACTTTTGAATAAATATCCAAAGGGAATGAAATCAGCATACCAAAGTGAAACCTGAACAGTCATATTCATTGTGGCATGACTTCAAAATAGCTTAGATGTGGAATCAGCCTAGTTGGCTATTGACAGATGAGTGGATAAAGAATTTGGAATATATACACAATGAAATGCTATTCATGGAAGCCTGGATTTGATCAATGCTTGCATTTTCCAAAATATATATTTAAATACTCTCATAATTTTTAAACCATGATTTTAGAATCATTGTAAA
This sequence comes from Sciurus carolinensis, assembly GCF_902686445.1. Taxonomy (NCBI): domain Eukaryota; kingdom Metazoa; phylum Chordata; class Mammalia; order Rodentia; family Sciuridae; genus Sciurus; species Sciurus carolinensis. Next base: position 52,749 of record NW_025920353.1, read on the forward strand.
CATATTTAGAGATTTCTATTATATATTGCTATTAAAGAAAGATAATTGTGCAACTGAGAATATTTTAGCACTACAACTATATTTCAGTCATCTTAGATATTGAGCTAAATATGTACTTGGTTTGAGGCTAATAGTTGAAGATCTAAAGCATTTAAAGTTCCTTTCAAATTTACTATTATCACTTGATATGATTTATTTTTAAAGTGAACATACAATTTATCATGTAAAGTGAATATGTCAGTTGAACTTCTATATGAAACAAAACCATAATAGTCAGTGTGTAATAAGAGCACTTATATGGGAACTAAACTTTACAAAACCACGAGATCTGATCAAGAAATCTATGAAAGACCTCTGTATCTGGTAGTAAGCATGAAGAAGCCACATCTAGACTGGAAGTTGGGGAAAAAGCAGGTATGAAAGAGAGGAAAGCAAGGACATTCTGGTACCCACGAAGACAAAATGAAATCCAGGGATAAAAAATTGGAACCCATGTGTGTTACCACCTTTAACCTTTAAATTGTCAACTACCTTATGCTGACAAGGTAAGTCAGCAGATCAGCCAGAAGAAGCATTTGTTGCATCAGGATATGGTACACCAACCTTTAGGTACACTAACTGCGGTGTCATTTTTAACAGCAAAAGTATTTCTTAAAAATGTTCCACAGCTGATGCATGTCTGGAATCCTAGTTCCTCAGGAGGCTGAGACAAAAGGATCCCAGTTTCCATGCCAACTGTGGTGACTTAATGGGAGCCTGACTCAAAATTTTTTTAAATATAAAATATAAAGTCCTGGGGATGTAATTCAGTGCTAAAAAGTACTCTGCCTGGGTTCAATCCCCAGTACAAAAAAAAAAAAATGTTTCACTATCATACCCACCCCTCAAAACATCAATACTTTGCTTTTATGTCATGTTTACATTTCCAAATAAATGCAATAGCAATAGCAAAACCATGCTTGTTCCTAATAACTCTAAGAAAATTGAATCATTCTATCTCTTTCTCTCCTTCTAATTGGACATATACTCACATAAGTCATTTATTCTCCTTTGAGAGACATGTGTTCCTCTTCTGAGGCATTTCTTCCCTCTTTCTGGTAACATAATTTAATTGAAGAGATACAAAATTAACTAGTATTAGCATATCTCATATTAGATGATAGGGAAATACAAAAAGTGAAACTTCGATGTTTTACAAATGTATTCAAAGTGCTCTTGGTACACAATAGGCACTTATAAAATATTATTAGCACCACTTCTCTCACTACTAAGACTACTGTTCATTTTGACAGAATATTTATGTTATCAGTGTCCTAAAAGTTAAAATACTCCTAAGTTTTCATATAAAGAACATGTGATTCAGAGAGAAGTGACTTTTGAAGGTCAAAATGACAATTTGTCACTGGAAGAGAACATAGTACTTAAAAAGAAGACTCTAGAAATATATTGTTATATTTTAAATCTTGACTCTTTTATCTAACTTCTTGGTACATCTGTGTCCTCACCTGTTAGATGGGAATAATGATATATCTAACTTAAGATGTTGATTAGAGGGATCACATGAGTAAAATGGATGTAAATTTGTAACATACTTTGAAAAACCTAAAGAATCAAATAAATATTAACAATATTTTCATTTTTCTATACCATGTGTCATATTGTATTCTGAATAACTTTTGAAAGTATCTTTTGACAAAGCAGAGATTTTTAATATAAAATTCTATTAAGAAAAAATATAGAAGTTTTAAATAGCATGCATATAAAATGTGGGTATATCCTACATGTGTGGGTGTATCCTACCTGTGAGTACATATATATTTTGTACTTTATACAGAAATAAAAGTATTCTTTTGTTCTTATTAAAATGGAGGTCTGTGAAGTGGGAAGTCAAGGAGACTTACCTCAAAAGCACACTGGAATTCCCAACATAAGGTCAGTAAAGTGCAAGTGTGAAGTGCAAAACAAATGTTTCCACTAATACACTGAAGAGACATAAGGAACAACTTGATAGTTTTTTATATGTATGTAAGGAAAAGCAATAGTTTATTAGCCATGCAATTATTAAAGGAATCTTAAAGGCATACATTAGAATTAGATCCTTGTTAAGAAAAACCCTATGGGTATTCCAAAATAATCATTATTTTGTTTATTTTTAGGTCAGTTAGTAAAAAATCATGTTTGAACTTTAAAACTCTGTCTACTGAATTTATGATCAAGTATTATTTGCCAAGATCCAGGCATTTATACACAATTATTAGAATGAAACAGAAACTTCTACATTCTTCTTTATTTCATTTTTCGTCTTCTACTCTTTGAAAATAATGCTGCAGAACACTGATGAGATAGTAATTGGCTATATATCTTATACTCACTTTACTCACATGCAAAAATTGCTTTTCTAGTATTGCTTTTGTAGGTAATTTAGTATCAACTTACTGTTAGTCAATTGAAAAAAATGTATTAGGAGTGTTTCTACTTTATTAATATAGTAGACCCAAAAGGGTTGACATTCAAATTTTGAACTTTAGGGCAGAGCAGTAGTCATTTATTACAGTATTCAAAACCTGTGTTAAAGATTACTTACTAGTTGTAAGGTCAAGGAGTCTTTATATTTTAGAATACATTGCTTAATTTTTAAAAATCATTCCAACACATGAATTTTCATGAACCTGGAAATGTTTTAATTTCCCTTTAACATCTCAAAGAATAACTCTTCTCAAAAATGGTCAAGTTTAGATAGCCAATTTTATCATATTTTCTTCCCTAGTCTTCACATTGTATAAGGGGAAGTCCATTTGAAGTACCCAACAATATGATGACTTTGTAGAAAGTCATTAAAGAAATGGCATTTAGTCTGGTCTGTATATTTCTAATGCTCTTTATTTGGATTGAGGGAATAATCAATATATTGAGCTACTTTCTCAACTTTAGAAGTTGCTTGTATGTAATTATTCAATGCAGATGTCTCAGATTTAATGAATGATAAATTATTGGTTATTTAAGAAGGTTGATTTTAGCCATGAGCTCTACATTTGATACACTAAATAGTGTGATAGACATTATAAAATGTAAAATGTCTGACAATGTGATATATGTTAACAGAAAAATGTATTTTTTTTAAATAATTGTAACTATAACTAAATAATTATCATGTTGAATAATGATACCAGTACTATAAAAGGAGGGCACCTCTTACATCACTGGAAGATCTGGGAATTCTATTGTTGTTGCAGCTATGTCAGATCAAGTTATATGGTTTAATTTTGTGATGCCTTAAAAAATAATTTAAACACACAGAATGTGTTGCCTTTTTATTATGCATAGAAACTGTTGAAAATTATTTGAATTACATTTCCATGACCAAATCAAATAGAAGGGAAATATATTTTCAAATGAAAAAAAAATCTGTCTAGATAGTAAGTGAAGATTTACATATCACTCACAGGCATGTGTTAAAAATTAAATTGCTTAGTCCTATCCCAAAACTATGGAATTGGAATCTTGAAATTTAAAATACAAAGATGTACATTTTAACAACTCACTGAGTGATAATATGTATTGTTGTGGTTTCAATACAAAGTGTCCCCCAAAATCTCATGCGTGAGACAATCAAGGTTTAACTGTGAAATGATTAGGTTATGAGTCAACCTAATCAGCGATCTACTGATAGGAATTAACTGGGTGATAACTGAAAGCAGGTAGGGTATGGCTAGAGGTAGGTCATTGGGGGCACATATTTGGAGTATACATTTTGTATCTGGTGAGTAGAGTCTCTCTTCTTCCTGGGTGCCGTGTCTCTGGCTGCATTTCCTGTTGTGTTTGTCTTATATTCCTTGCCTGAGATTCATGTTTGATCTGCTATGCGAGCTGAGGTTCAAATGCCATCAATGTCTCCCAAGACTATTGTAGACATGTTTGTATGCATGTTTCAATTTAACTTTAATTACCAATATCAACCTAAGTAAGATTTTTATAATAAGCTTAGAAAAGTCATTCTACATATATTATAGGAGGCAAATGCTTAAATCTGCAATGGAAAGAGATTTGTTAGCAATAAGAACTACGTATTGTGTAATTAGTTTGTGTTAAGTATAGTTACATAAACTAATGACAGTAAAATGCATTATTTGAGGAGATTTACAGTCTCATTGAAAAGAATCTTTATGTTAAAAAGACAATAGCATTTTGAAATCATGGAAAAAAAACAACATACAGAAAGAAAACTGAACTCGAGCCTTATTCAGCAGCTTACTACATCTTCCAAGAAAGCATTTAGCTTCAATTACATTATTTGTGAAACTGATAATACCTGCCTTTATGGGTACACTGAAGTTAAATATCACAGGAAGTTATTCAGTCATTTAACAAGTACATGTTAAACCAGAAGTGCTGGAACATTAGGTTGTAGAAACACAGTGTAGCAACAAAACATGTGGAGCTTGATATTCTAGTGGGTGAAATGAGAAGGAAAGATACACAAATAAATTGAGAGTACAATACCAAAATGTGAAACAAGGGCAAATGTCCTAAGGTAAGAAATATCTTGACTTGTTTAAAGAACAAAGAGAAGGCTACTGTGACTGGAACACTAGATTTAGGTGAAAACTGACATGAAGTCTGGAAAGACAAACGGGACACTTAAAAATGCTCACATTGCTTCAATTCTTTTTATATGCTAGACATTACATGAAACACCTTACATCTATGAACATTTCTTTTAATAGAATAACCTAATGGTTTAGGAACTGCTATTATTATCTTCATTTTACATGTGAGGAACTGATATCTTGCTCTAGGCTACAAATATAGTTATGAAATATTTGAATTTAAGCATTCATATTCTAACCTTCATATCATTTGGCAGAGGGAAGAGTGGTCCAATTAAAGAAGATGAAAACAAAGATGGAAGAAGAAGGGGAAAGTTAAAGAGGAGAGGGCAGAGTGGGAGTAGGAAAGGGAAGAAAGCAGTTCAAAGATTGCATGAAGAAAACAAACAGCATGAAATATACATTCTGATTGATGCAAAAATTATATATGTATATGCATGCTTTTAGAAGTTGGAAAATATAAAACATGTTAAAATCATATAGTAATATGTGTAACTATTTTGTTTAAAAATAAATCAATTATATATATAATCATAAAAATATATATATCAAATTTTAATAACATTAGCTATCTCTGGAGAGGGAGTTGAGAAAACAGTATGTTGGGACTGTAGCACGGTGGTAGAGTGCTTGCCTAGCACACATGATCCCCAGCACTGAAGAAAAAATAAAAGAAATAGAAAAAAATAGTGAAAGGGAGAAAGAAAAGCAAACAGTGACTTTCGTTCTCATCTGTCATTGGATATCCGTACAAAACAAATGCTGATTGTAAAGTGGAAAGAAGCACAAGGATTCTGACCATAAACTAAACTATGAGACTCATCAAGGCTGTGAGTTAAACACTGGAAATCAGTTCTCTCTTTAGATAGAATTATGTGATATTTATCTTCTTAATTGTGATTTGCTAACAAAACACTCTTGCTTTGAAGACTGCTTAAGGTATATAGGAGAGATATTTTAAATCTCTTCTGAACATCATTCCTTTTGTAATTTCCCACTGTTATAAAGTATTTTTCAGGTTAAGTCCTTAGAAATCCAACATGTCATTCTTCATGTAATAACTACTACTGCTTTGATTTTGCCCACACCTCTGGATTTTTTTTTTTTTTTGAGAAGTCATCTTATTCTAGATTTCTGTAGTCTCCTAAGGAGAGTAAATGATTCTGGGGTTCACTGTTGTAAGTGTTCCTTGCTAATGTGTTCATATATGCATCCCTGAAGTACAATAATAAACACAATAATAAGGAGTGGATAAAGTTATGGATAAAACCAGTAAGGTCATAAGTTTTAGTATTTGCTACTGTTTTACATGTTTGAAATCTTTCTTTGAGTTAAAGAGGGAAAGAGCTATAAGTATAGAGAAACTGAGGTAAGGCCTTTCAAATTTTTAAATTTCTACCACCACGATGTTCATGTTAAGTTTAGTGTAAATGTTGTAGTAAGTCTGAAATGATTTCTTAGGATATCCCTCTTTAGTGTGATAAAATACATAAACAGAAAATCTCCAGCAACTGTAGCATGATCTTGTGCTTCTTTTTTATAGCTGAAAGAAGTCTAGAGGTGGGCAGTTTAAGGTGGTGCAGTGGGCATATGACATCACAAATGTCTTATCACCTCTCTTTCTACTCTGCTGTCTGTAGCATGTGACCTTTGTCTTCCTGGTCACAGGATGGTTCCTGTATCTCAAGTCCCAGAACCTTATTGCAAACATTTAGCAGAGGGAAGCATTACAAAAGAGCAGTGCCAATTGAGGGAAGGCAAAACTCTCCCTCTTTTTTTTTTTTCTGGCTTCTTGTATAGCACTGAGTCCTGTAGGAACCTTTAGCTACAATGGAATCTAGGAAATGAAAAGTTAAGTTGCAAAAATAATACTAGTAAGACTAGTAAGGTGGAAAAGAAAAATGTACATTGGATATGTTGCAGTATCTGTTGGAGTCTATTTGCCTATAAAACATTCTCAGCCAAACCTCCTCAAAAACACCATAAGCATCCCTACCTCCCTCCTTGTGAGGAACAATAGTCTGAAATAAGATCCAGTTTTTATAAGGTTCCCAAAGTACTAAATTTTACCTTGGTCTTGAACAGACTCCTTTCATTAAGATTTCTGCAATACTTTGCAGAATGCTTGCAGATTTCTTATTAAGAGGAAACACATTCAGTAGAATATGTGGAAGAAAAAAATCTGACTTAAAAGTATCCAGTAAGTGGATATTGGTAAATCCAGTTGATATACAGTTAGGTAGTTCAAGAAAATTAAAGAAAAATTTGGATGTTGACTTCAGCAGATAGTTGCATTGATAGAAGATTAGACAGAGATGGGTAAATGAGAGAGAGAGATCAAAGATGATACTGAAACTTAAATGTGTGATGGATATAGAAAGGAAAGCTCTACAGTTTTACTCTCCAAAATTTATATTATCTTTATGGAAGAAGTAGAGATCATAATATATAGCCTTCTCAATGAAATAACAATATAATCTCTTACTTCTAAATGCTACACTTCAATTTAAAAAGAATGTCATTGGAAAATAGCAAATATTTTCATTATTCACTGCTTAGTATGAGTCAAATTTCATGCAAAATATTCCAATGTTACTTCATTTAATCATTATAACAATCTAATAATAAAAGAGATATATTTCCTTTCACAGATGTAGAAGTTATTTAGGAAAGATCTCACAACCAGGATTTATACTCAATTTTTCCTTGCTACGAAATACAAAAGACATATCCTTCTTCCTTTATTATACCGCTTTCCACATATTATCATTCATATCCCATATATTTGCATTTTTGTAGATGAACTATTAAACACAAAAGCATCTCTAAGTTTTAAAATGGATGTGGAGATTACATTGGAAGGGAATTTCCTTTCTAGGAACTCTTCAACTCTGTGCTGGAAAGGAAGGAGTTTCTATTCAAGACATTTGAATTCTGGAAAGTTTCAGATCTCAAATACAAGATATTGTCAGTATTTCCAGAGAAAGTAGAGACCTGGAAGAGAAAAGAGTGTGCCAGGTAGAAGTGAAAGTTATTGGAGCCAGACTCTGCTAAAGTCAAATGTTGAGGGCTTCAAAGTTAGGTCTTCAGGAATGGAACCACAGATTCAGTGCCACCAATACTTCTCACCCTTGTACTTCTCATCTTCACTTCTGCTTTTCCTTGGTGTTTATCACACCCCTCCAAAACAAATACAAAAACAAAAACACTTCTTGGACTCAATAGATTTATTTCCAAAAGGATTATTTCAAGGAAAATAATAGGACTTCTACAATGTGGAGAAAGCTCTGACCAGAAGATATGCAAGCCTCATAAGAATTAGATAAAAAGGTTTTTCTTTCAGGGAGAATTAAGCAAGGTTAGAAGTGGGACAAAGAACCAGCATGATTGATCAGAGGATCAGCAAACGTTTTATACCAAGCTCAGCCATTTTTCAGGAGGGTTTATATGCTGCTTTAGGCTGAAAATGGGTCCAAGTACAGTGATATGAGGAAAGGAGAAAAAGTATTTTCTCCAAATTTGTCAGTAGCAATAAGACACTCCAGCTAATTATTTATAGGACAAAGAATGTAAATTTGGAGCATCTGTGAGGGTGGGAGAATTTCTTGACTACTGTTTTCTCAGAATCACAGACTTTTATAAATTCAACATTCTCATGTCCTACTATACAGATGTCTCATTTTTGTAGTGGTTCTCCCCTATGTATACACTTCTAATGTTCGTAATCAAAAAGCAAAAGAGACCTATCCAACCTTGTCTAATTGGAAAGTCCTATACAATGATACTGAGATGCCATGTGCCAATTCTGTACTCAGTGAAAATAAGGGACAATGATATAGAATGCTGTTTATGTCATTCAGTGGGGAGGCACTAAAATCCATCCTTTGTTGGATTTCTTCCCTCAAAGAAAAAGAAAACAATTACTAGAACTAGAAAAAATAAATAAATTATGCTGGTCAGCAAAAGGCAATAGCTACTGTATTACGCCATGCCTTATTTCTTTATGATTATCGTGGAAATTTCACTTTCAATTATGCATAGGTGGACAATGGTTTGCAAAGATCTGAAGGCTCACAGTAGTATATGCCTCAAACAGCTTAATATCTCTGGCACTTGGATGCCTCAGGACATGTGAGTAGTAGAGGTCTCTTTATCTCTCACTTCAGTGCATAGAGATAAATGTACGTTCATGTTGACACATTTTGCATCTTTTTTTCAAGGGACTCTGTGTGGTGTTGATGTTTTAAGCTACCACTTGAACTGGGGTTCAACTTGAAGACATATTGCATTTAACAGTTCAAGCAGTAGCTTAAAACATCAACACCACACAGAGTCCCTTGAAAAAGTTTTGCTGTTATTGCAACTACCCTATGGTGGGAAATAAAACAGTAGTTATTAAAGAGTTGTAAGATGAGCTATCAGAAAGTAACAAATGACATAATTTCTTAAATTTGATAATCGGGGCATATGTAATGTAAATTTGGATTATATCATGTACTTTTATAACTAATCTTTTTCAAACAGGTAAAATTAAATTTCCCATTGGTTACTAGGGATTTTTCAATGCTATTCTTAGTCTCCATTTAAAAGACAAATTAGTAATGAGCAAATAGGAAAACTTTAGAAAATGTATTCCTAAAAGTAATAATAAAAACTAGAATTTTAACTTTTTAGAAAATATCATGGAAATGAAGTTACTCTCACTTTGATTTTCATAGATGAATTTAATCCCATTCTGTTGAATTGGATTTTGAGGTTTAATCATTTCTAAATGAATATTTGGAGAATTGAAATCTTTAAGAAAGGGCCCTTTCTCTCCCTTCCTTACTTCTTTCCTTCCTTCCTTCTTTCCTTCCTTCTTTCTGTTCTTTCTTCTTTTTAATTTTTAATTTTAGATAAATGGGTTTCAAAGTGGTAAAAAGTAACCACTACCCAAATGTTGATTGTTAAATTTTCTCTATATTGTTCTTGATAAGGATGAAATAAAAATGTTGTGCCTCATTCCAACTATTAGAAATTATCATCACCACTTCCTTGTGTTTTCCCCTGACAGTAAAAAATGAGTGTGATGTTTCTTTTCTTCACCTCTTAAAAACTTACTGTTTGATAAGAATCAACATTATGTGTGAATTCTTGGGAAGATTAATCTAATAGTTTAGATTTCTTGAGGTTATGTAGATTGTTGAAGGAAAAAATATTAGGAACATGAAAAGAGCTAAGTTTAAGTCTCTAAAGTAGTCTGTAGCCAACTACATGAGCAAATGGCTTAGGTATTTTTCCCCCACCATAGGGATAATATTTTGCCAGTGAATTTTTAAAATAAGCTTAGACTACACAAAGAGACTGCCACTAAATACACAGCAGTTATTAAAATTCTATCTTCAGTTTTATACTTGTCCTACAGGGTGCCTTTTTTCTGACAACCTTTAAGTAATGGATCTGGACAGCTATGGTGGAGTTTTATTTCATCTTGCTTAATTTCCTACACTTACTTGCAATGCCTACCTCCAGAGAAAGCTGATTAATGAGAGCTGCCTTCCTTTTGCATGTATATGTGCTTCTTAAAGTTCACACTTTGCTGAAGACCATTCTGTTGTCACTGAGGAAATATGTGCCGGCCCTGGGGGGCTAAAAATAAAACCCAATGTGGCTGAAGGCAAACCATCTGGAGTCTCATACAACTCTCAGGTTCTGGAGCATTACTTGACTGATTTTCCACTCTTCAGCATCTATGTAAAATATTCTCTCCTGATTTTATATCTCTCATTTGCTCAATAATTCTAGAAAATAAGTAAATTGGCAAAGAGCCTTTCATGCCAGATTTTCAATAAATGTGATCAATCTTTTCAACTTTATTACCCATTGAATTCTTCAGAAAACATTTGTGAAAATACATCAGACGTTCTAATTTAGCAAACTTGGAGTAGTATAGTGCATGCCTGATTTAAAAATTTCACAGATGATTCTAGTATATGCAAAGTTTAAAACCTTCTAAGTTTATATCTTCAACACAAGATTGAGAACATGTTGTATACTGACTTTTGAAGATCTTACATGAGGAATTAGAAAATAAAGACTTGGAAGCATTCTTTGATATTAATAGTCAGGTTTGTTAAATCACTCGGTGTCTCTCTGCCATTAAGTGTAAAGAGAAGTAGACATGTTGGAGAAGCTGAGATACAATTTTAGGCTCTCCAATTTTGATTTTGCATATAAGGACCAGATTTATAATTTATTCAATCCTCATCACTTTTCAGTTATTTAACAAAATATTTCACCCAGATTATCTGGTAAATATTATTTTCCTCATCCAATACCCAAGGAAAGAGAATCTAGGAGAGCTGAGGATCCTTGAGAGAAGCCCAAGTTCATATTCCCCAAGAAGGGGCAGAAGGAGAATATTGGTCCTAGAGATTCTGGCTGACTCTAGACCCTTCTTTCTCTAAAATTGCTCAACCTTCTCTAGGAGTAAAATGAGAATTATAATCTAACATTTAGCTATGGATTCTTCCTCTGTAATTTCTAGTATTATTTTTTATACTGAAGTTCTGAAACTATCTTTTTGTTTAAGATATATATCTAGACTGTCACAAGCATACACACACACAAATCTCCTAACTGAAAGATATCACTCAGTTATACTTAATGCTTATAAAACTAATAAAGATGTCTTTGTGGTGATTTTTAAGACCTTTGGAATACTTCAGTTACAAACTAATTTAGCATATGACTTAGCTTCAGGGAACAGAAAAATTCCGAGTAATAATTACTTCAGTAAGAATGACAGTTTACTTCCTATAATGAAGCCTGGATTTAAAATGCTGGCAGCTCATACTAAACCTGGTTCCTTCTAACTTGCCACTCTTCCTGTTTAGAAAGTTTTCACCCTTATCCTCATGATCTACAATGTAGATATTTCAAGTTCCAAGGAAATGAATGGAAAAAAGAAGGAAAAAAAAATCCCATTCCTCTAAAAAGACTTAGTCCCTACAGGAGAGAGTTTTGTAGTCTTTTAAACTTACAACTGAAAACCAGGATTTCTACTGCTAAAGAAAAAGTAAAAATGAACTTTGGTAGAAACTAGTACCTCCTGCTACCTGAGATTAGTAGATCTTAATTTAAAATAAATGTAAATCAATTACTTAATTAGTCATCACAAAGTTAAGATTTGACTTTAAAAGTTCAAATTATCTTTATTTTAAGAAGATAAAATAATTACTGAGAGATTCCAATATGGTTCACTCTAATATGTTTCCCTTAACATCCTTAAATGTACATAATTTTGAATCTTTCCAGGGTAGATGAATGAGTATGTGTTAAGGAAACAAGTTTTGCCTCTTGCTAAGTGTTTTCTCATTACCTCCCTGGGCAATGTTTATAGCTGCCTGCTCAACATAACAGTTCTTAAAAACCAGTCAGGCCCTGACCTTGCTCTGAACTAGTCTGCTCTTTGGGAAAAGGGCGTGACTCTCTGGGCTGCATTCATTGTTACTAAGTCAGTATGTCTTCACAGTCTGAACTGCCCAGATTCAAATTATTAGCTCCTTGATATGTCTAAGTACTCATGGAGTACTACAGTCAATGAACTCCATTCTCAATACTACATTGCTGAATAGATTTTACAATGCATATGTCAAAATATTTAAAAATTTCCTATATGACTATTAAACATCTGCACTTCTCCTGGCTTTGTCTTTGTCCTGATCTCTAGATCTCTAACGTTATTCTACTTTAATTAAGCTTTAAAGAATTATTTTTCAAACTCTTGGATGCCATAGCATGCCCCCCAAATTTTTTTTTTTTGGCCAAATTTATGGACAAACAAGCAGGCATATTTCAGAGCTAAATGTGAACTTCACACGTGGGTATGGATGCTCCCTGCTGAGGAATGGATTTTTAAAAAATAAATGACTAAAAACTCATGATCTGTTAAAGGTAAAAAGCAACTCCATCTGTTCTATTTACTTTGGGCTGAAATTCTCCATCTTGTTTTTCTCAAGAGTATAGATCATCTTAGAAATCTAGCAACTAACATAGATTCTTAAAAAATAGAAAATAATTGGTCCATAGCTTTTATTCTTTTAGGAGCAGAAACAAATTGTTCCTAGGAGACAAACATGAAATATAGTAAGCAGTATTCAGTTGTCATATCTTTATTTTCCTTAACATTGGACATAATTGACTCTATCCCTTTCTCAATATCCAACTTTGCCCTTACTTCAATATGCTGGTAACGGAAGGAAAAGGGTTCAATTGTTTGACCCAAATTCTCGACATTCAGATGACATTTTGGAAACCTTTCTAGGAACCCATTTTCAGTTAATGGATTCTTATGATTTCTTAGACAAAAAAGAGAAAATGAAAGTTTCTGGCATACAGAAATTTAGAACTTTATTACTCAAAAATTCTGATATATTGTGAATGCTATTGGCAGGAATTACTTCTGCTTATTTCCAAAAATGGATATTGTGAACAAAATTTAAAAGAAAAATAAGAACGGTTCTATTGTGGAATGTCAGGATCCTGGTCTATTTTTAATATGAAATGATTACTATTACAATTAAGAATCTCTTCACAGAGAAGAATCTCACTTTTACCTGCTGTCTTGCCTTTAATATGTCAGAAGTTTGGTCTGAGATGTTATTATTCATACACCTTCCTTTTTACCATCATTAAATACAAATGGAGTGTCCACATGCAACTATGTAGTGCTTGATGGGATTTTTCTAAAGCTTCATGGACATGCCCAGTGTGGTTGCAGGGAATGCTATCAAATAAGGTTTTGTGGAACTCAAAGATGGTTTAAGTAAAGAAGCAAGCATCTTCTTGTTTTTTATTTTTACCTAACTCCCTGCATTACCACATGATTTCTGGTTATGTGTGTATTACCCATTTTCATTGATTCTAAATTCATTCTGATATTAAAAGAGTCTCTCTCCTTCTTTTCTGAAGAATTAGGGTTGATTTTACCTCACTCTTCTTATCTTGATTCATTAATGTGACTTGTATATGATTTATAGCTACCATCCACTCTTCTGCTTCCTATCTTGCTACTTGTAAATTTCCCATTTGAGGTACTTCAGCTTTTCTTTGAACATTCTTGCAATTTATGTGAAAAAATAATTTTTAAAAAAAGTATTTAAAAAGGCTGCAGCTGGAGACTGCAGGCAAGTGAAAACACTTTAACAGGGGAATTCCATTAAAGGTTGAAAAGCACTATTCGGTGTTTGAGTAGGTCCCTTGAGAGTGTAATAAGAAAAAACAATCTCCTTGCTTCATGCACGAAAAAGGATTCTTTCGTACTTCACGGACATACTGTGAAGCATCAAATTTGCAAAATGCCACTTGTTATGCTCTACTCACATAATAGATTTAGGTAAGTTTTTGGCTCTTTAAAACAATCATCACTGCCTTTCTGTTTTGTTCAAAGGAATAGCATCACTTGTTGGGTTCCATTGCAACAACAAAATCACAATTTTGGGTTACATAGGCTATTTTTTCCCTTTTTTAAAGGACCAAGGAAGCACTTCTGAAGATTATGGATGACATGAAAAAACAATACCAGCTTGTGGACAGTAGCTCAAGGCATCTATGTTATAGATATTATGTAGGAAATTGCATCGGTTTTATGAATGTGTCAGACTCCAGCCTGGGTACTAGCTCTTCCCCTTAAAAACTATATCACTGAACTTTTTTGAAAAACTGTTTCCTTTATATGTCAAAAGATATTTGTAATTTTAATTTGATAAAGTAGGTGTAGGATCAAAATGGAAAATGTCTTTCAAAGACCTTGCCTAGAACCAAAGCAAAACTTATGGTGTATGCCCTTTCCTACATTTTTTGGAATTAGAAAGGAATGTTTCAAAAGGAAAAGTGGGAAAAAATAAATGAAAAAGAATGGAAAGAAGCAAAGTGCAGCATTCACTCCATTTGAGGTTTGTTTTGTTTCCTTGTTCGTATAAACTTCCCTGCAATCTGATCATCTTTTGGGAAAGACACTGTAATTTTTTTTGTGGAGCAGTTCCTCCTCCACTGCAGTATGACTTAGTGGAACCCTTAGTTGTGGTGTCATCTGTGAATTTTTTGATTATGCTCTTCAAGGTTTATTTCTCACTCATGCAATGGCTAATACAGAACGCTTGCCTTCCTCATTTTTCTACTCACCAAAGAATTCAATTACGAAACCATCTCACCAAAGCAGATTATTAAGAGCTGATAGGACCTGATGGATGCTTCCTAAATGAAATCCATAAATACCTGAAAAAGGAAAAAACTCAACTAAGATTTGATATTAGTCATTTTCATTTATTGTAAAATTAGTGTAATTACACTAAAAAATCCCACACCAGTTTAACCTCTTCTTTGTTCATGACCATTTCCAGACCTTCTACCACATATTCCAGGTCCAAATTCCCTTTACTGGATTTTTTTTTTTTTTTTTTTTTTGCAGTACTAGGGAATTGAACCTAGAGGTACCCCACCACTGAGATAGAGTGCCAACTCTTTTCATATTTTTATTTTGAGATAGGGTCCTGCTAGATTGCTGATGCTGGCCTTAAACATGCCATCTTCCTTCCCCATCCTCCCAAATAGCTGGAATTAGAGTTGTGCGCCACCATACCCAGTTCCCCTGACTCATACATCCTGTGAATGCTGTTCTTGCCCATACCTTTATATTTCTGTTAACTGTATTTTAGAGTTAAGAATAATTTCAATAATAATTCCCATATTATTTTCTTTCCTTAAAGACATTATCTCACAGGTTGATAACTAAAAGAAAACTGTAAGAAAAAAGCATCATTCAGAAATGTTTTGATAAATTTTATTAATCTATCTGTCTTTCTACTTTGAATATCTGCCGTACATATTTCTGCCAGCAGGTAAACAAATATCTGCTGATCATTATTCTTGTTCTGGCATGTGCCTAGCCATTCATATGACACTTTTGTGCAGTCTCCTTCCAGTCATTATGCAGGCTTTATTCTCTGGTATACTTCCTGTATTTTTGATTCAGGGCCACAAATGTTTAGCAAACTAAATAAGTATAGGTTAAGTTGTCTTGTTCTATTATAAATTTATGCTGTTCCATGGAAACTGAGCTCTTTTGCTTCAAATGAATACTTGTGTTCACTCCTTTGAAAATTTTCAATGAACTGTCCATTTTGTTTCCACCCAATCAACAAAATGGGGAGCCATACTTTAAAGCACGCAGACAGCAGACATTAGAAAATACTGTAATTTTGCAGAAGCACAAGTTAAGGGTCCACTGCACATTATCTATGTGATCTCAAGTTATTTACCCTACCTTATATTTCATCTGTTAATCGTGGGTTGCAATACATCTTTCTTTTTTAAAACTTATAACACACAAGTAGATGTTTAATAATTATCTTTTACCTAGGTCTATTTTCACCTCATTATTCAGCACTTTATACCTCTCTTCTACACCATTCATACAAGTTTCTAGTCTTTGTGTGATATGGGCAGTAGACTATGAGTTAGGAAAGATGGATGTAACAGTATTTAAGCTATTCCTACTTTTTTTTATAATTTCAACTTTATACACATTGCCTGCTGCTGTATGTCGTTTAAACCTTCTTTATTATCTCTCAGTCATCCTGAATTATGTTTAACATCTCTCAAACTCTAATATCTCTTTCCAAGCCTCTTTCTTCTTATTAAATTAGATCTTTTTTATTCCTTTAAATAACTTTCTCAATGGAGTAGTGATAAGTTCATATCAGTTCTTCATAATAATCTGAAACTGATATATTACATCTCTAGTAATAAGAGAAATGCAAATCAAAACTACCCTAAGATTCCATCTCACCACAATTAGAATGGCGATTATCAAGAATACAAACAACAATAGGTGTTGATGAGGATGTGGGGATAAAGGTACACTCATACATTGCTGGTGGGGTTGCAAATTAGTGCAGCCACTCTGGAAAGCAGTGTGGAGATTTCTTAGAAAACTTGGAATGGAACCACCATTTGACCCAGCTATTCCACTACTAGGCCTATACACAAAGGACTTAAAATCAGCATACTACAGAGATGCAGCCGCATCAATATTCATAGCTGTTCAATTCACTATAGCCAGACTGTGGAACCAACCTAGATGTCCTTCAAGTGATGAATGGATAAAGAAACTGTGGTATATATATATACAATGGAATATTACTCAGTTATAAAGAATAATAAAATTATGGCATTTGCAGGCAAATGGATGAAATTAGAGAATATCATGCTAAGTGAGGTAAGCCAATCTCAAAAAACCAAAGGACGATTGATCTCACTGATAAGAGAATGATGATACATAATGGGGGGGTGGGAGGGAGGCAAGAATGGAGGAAGGAGGAACTGTATACAGGGAAAAGGGGTGGGAGGGGTGGGGGAGAAGGAAAAAAATAACAGAATGAATCAAAGACCATTGCCCTATGTAAATGTATGATTGCACAAATGGTATGCCTCTACTTCATGTACAACCAGAGAAACAAGTTGTACCCCATTTGTTTACATAAAAAAAAATCTGAAACTCCATGGACATTGTACTGTACATATTATGTGTCTGAAATAATTATGGATTTCATTCTGTGATTTTGATATTAGTATACTCTGCCAATGTATTCATAAACTCTGTTCACATTTAACTTACTTATTAGTATTACACAACAGCACATATCCACTGAAAATGTGCTTTGGGAATTCAATGGATAGTATTTATTTTCCTTCAATTTATTGAGATGATTCTACTGTGTATTTATATTTTATTTTTAGAAAATAATTTTAAATTTTTGAAAAATCTCTTTTGTTATATTAATATCTGGCAAGGAAGATAGGAATAGAGTACACTGTGTACAATTATACCAAACTGAAATGTGTTTTGTTCTCTAGAATTGAGGCAGAATCTCAATAATGGTTATTAGAATTTTTTAGTGTTATATTTTTTCCTAGTGGGTGGTTTGTATTGTAATTATAGTTTTGGAGTAGTAGTGAATATTAAATGGCACACATTTCTACAGAGACACCAGTGGTGTGCATATGAATAAGCACACTCTCTGCTTATCTACTAAGAATAAGATTAGGAGGACATTCTTTTCATTGAAAATTATGCTAATTTTCAGGACAATCTTGTAGTTTAATTTAGGTATCAGTCTTTTATATCTTTTGAACCTGGTTTTAAACTTGCTGTAGACTATAACATCTGTTCATGTCATGTAAATGTCATTACCTCTCCCCACCCTTCCAAAATTATTTTATTCCTGAATAGAGTATTTAAACTTTGAATGAGACTCTTCTTGCAATGGTTTCCTAATAACTTTAATAATCCATAAAGTTTAATTTCCAACCAAAACATTTACAAAAAAATTAAATAGGTTTTTTAATAGGTATTAGAAATTCAAATGATATGCACATTTTCTTCTTTTTGCAACTCAAAGTGAGTGACTGTATTACCAAAAATCAGTTAAGTCCTCATGAATTATACTCTGAAAAACAACTATTTTGCCTAGAAGGGGTTTGTTTAAACAGAGCTATGTGACCTTTCTGATAATGCAGGAGATTTGGAGTCCTAAATAGAATATTTCATTTTTTCCCCTCTATAGTAGCATTTACCTCTGCATTAACATTAAATCCTAAATAAAGGAACATTGTATAATTTAAATGAGCCTCTGTTGTACAAATGTGCCCAAGTTCCAAAATCTCCTAAAACCTCTTGTTGTTCTGTTCAAACAACAATGCTAAAGAGGTTTGTACAGAACCTCTTTGGCATTGATATGCTAACATATCTCCATTCAGTTTTAGGTGTATAGAAGCAAGTCTCTTGACTACTGTGTCTCCTAATGATCCAATTATTTCTTCCTACTTGATTAAAATTGCTCAATATCACCAATGAATATTAAATTATGCAATTAATTTTAAATTTGCTCTTATTCATAATTATTAAAATCTGCTATTATAGAATATGTTATCATGTTACCTGATACCTTTTCTATCAACTGGCTAGCAAAATACTGCACTTTATAAACAATATGTGGACTTGTTCATCTTATTCTTAGAGCTGACTTTTTTTTTTCTTTCTTTTTTTTCCTGAACCCATTGTAGTAAGTTGTCTCTGTCAAGTGAATATTTCATTTGTTTTCATCTGTTCATTCTACACAGGTATTTTATGTGCATCTAGTATACAATAGGCTCTGTGCTACACTCTAGTGTAATGACTGGACTGGTTTCTATAGTCACTGGTCTCATAGAACTTACAGTTAGTGATGCACACAGATATGTAGAGGTGCCATTGTAATGAGTGCCATTGCAGGGATGGTTACTAAAATGGACAATAAAGGGGTTTTCAGTGCAGGTTTGAGTAACACAGGAGGGCTTCTGGAGCAATGCGATCCTCAGTTTGAGAATAAAGAACGTGTAGGAGTTAGAGATGAATATTTTTGAGGGAAGGAAAAAGGATGAATGTTTTCAGTAAAATGATACAGAAAAGTGCTTTGAGAAAAATGCAGGGTATTCAGTGAATTCCACTGTAGTAAAGTTCACTTTCTGTATTCATAGGTTCCAAATCTGTGGACTCAACCAACCTCAAATCAAAAATAATTTTAAAAAGCGTGTCTTTTCTGAACATATAGACTTCCGATTTTATTCCCTGAACAATATATTATTACTACTGTTTGCATAGCTTTTACACTGTACTGAATATTATAAGTAATCTAGTGGTGACAAGAGTAATCTACTGGTGATATAGACTAATCTAGTGGTGATAAAATGTGCATTTATTTTATGCAACACTATACCATTTTATATAAATGTCTTGAGCTTCTGTATATTTTGGTACTTTCTGGGCCTTTTGTTACTTGAGGGTGTCTGTATTTAAGTATAAGCTGTGAGAAGTGAGGCTACAGAGATAAGTTAGAATTGGGCCAAGGAGACCCTGCCTTCATTGTGAAAGGATGAGGACCTTGAAAGAGTTTATCAAAAGTATAACATGAGCTAAATGTGTTTGTGTGGGTTTGCTTCTATGTCTTCTATTCTGTACCATTGGTCTACCTATTTTGGTGCCAATACCATGCCATTTTTTTTTTTACTATTGCTCTGTAGTATTGTTGAAGGTCTGGTATTGTGATAATTCCTGCTTCACTCTTCCTGCTAAGGATTGCTTCAGCTCTTCTGGGTCACTTATTCTTCCAAATGAATTTCATGATTTATTTCTCTATTTCTATGAGGTATGTCATTGGGATTTTAATTGGAATTGCGTTGAATCTGTATAGTGCATTTGGTAGTATGGCCATTTTGACAATATTAATTCTGCCTATCCAAGAACATGGGAGATCTTTCCATCTTCTAAGGTTTTCTTTAATTTCTTTCTTTAGTGTTCTGTAGTTTTCATTGTAGAGTTCTTTTGTCTCTTTTGTTAGATTGATTCCCAAATATTTTATTTTTTTGAAGCTATTGTGAATGGAGTAGTTTTCCTAATTTCTCTTTCAGAGGGTTCATCACTTATGAATAGAAATGCATTAAATTTATGAGTGTTGATTTTATATCCTGCTACTTTGCTGAATTCATTTATTAGTTCTAGAAGTTTCCTACACAAAGGTACTAAAAACATACAATGGAGAAAAGATAACCTCTTCAACAAATGGTGCTGGAAAAACTGGAAATCCATATGTAGTAAAATGAAATTAAACCCCGATCTTTCGCCCTGCACAAAACTCAACTACAAAATGAATCAAGGACCTAGGAATTATACCTGAGACCCTGGACCAAACAGAAGGAAAAGTAGGCTCAAATCTTCATCATGTTGGATGAGGACCAGACTTCCTTAACAAGATTCCTATAGTGCACAAAATGAAAGCAAAAATCAATAAATAGGATGGATTAAAACTAAAAGACTGTTTCTTAGCAAAGGAAACATTCAAGAATGTGAAAAGAAAGTCTACAGAGTGGGAGAAAATCTTTTCCATATGCACTTTAGATATAGCACTAATCTCCAAAATTTATAAATAACTTAAAAAAATTTACACCAAAATACAAAGAACCCAGTTGATAAATTGACTAAGGAACTGGGTAGATACTTCATAAAAGAAGATATATGAATGATCAACAAATATATAAAAAAGTGTTCAACATCTCTAGGAATTAGAGAAATGCAAACCAAAACCATCCTAAGATTTCTTCTCACTCCACTTAGAATGTCTATGATTAAGAATACCAGCAATAATAGGTGTTGGCAAAGATGTGTGGAAAAAGGCACGCTCATACGTTGCTGGCAGAGTTGCAAATTGGTACAACCACTCTGGAAAACAGTATGGAGATTCCTCAGAAAACTTGGAATGGACCCACCATTTGACCCAGTTATCCTACTCCTCAATTAATACCCAAAGGACTTAAAATCAGCATACTACAGTGAACAGAGTCACAGCAATGTTTGTAGCAACTCAATTCACAATAACTAGATTGTGGAACCAGACTAGATGCCCTACAAATTATGAATGGATATACATATATATATATACTGTGGTATATATACACGATGAGATATTATTCAGCCATAAAGAAGAATAAAATTATGGAATTTGTAGGTAAATGGATGGAGTTGAAGAATATATGCTAAGGGAGATAAATCAATCCCAAAAAACCAAAGGCCTAATTTTTTTTCTGGTAAGTGGATACTGATATATAATGGTTGTGGGGAGAGGTTTAGGGAAGAATGGAGGGCACTGGATTGTGTAGAGGGAAATGAGGGGAGAGGAAGGGATAAGGGAAGGTAAAATAGGGGAATGAAACAAATAACATTACCCTATGTACATGTAGGTTTACACAAATGGTGTGAATCTACAGCATGCACAACCATGGAAATGAAAAGTTGTACCCCATTTGTGTAATGAATCAAAATGCATTCTGTAAAAAAAAAAAAAAAGTATAACATGATCCTATTTGTGAATTAGAAGGCTCACTCAGTGCTAAAGAAAAGAGATTCAATGAGATAGGCTGGAGTCAAGAAAGCAATCAGCATACCACAGAAGCTATAGAAGCTAGGGAAAGTGAACTATTGTCTGACTTAAATTAATGACAGTCAAAAGGTAGACTGTAGAATTCATAGTAAGGTGAAAATGGTAGAGAGCGATGACTGTCAGTCAAGTTTATAGGTTTGTCACCACTATGGGACTGTGAACTTGTTTGTTTATAGATGGCCACAGAATTACAGACAGGTTTTCATGATTGTGGAATGAATATGGATTGTAGAAAAATCTTTGAAGTCTAACTAAAAAAG